>NW_007252954.1:2130-25786 GCF_000164805.1 Carlito syrichta | reverse complement strand
ACTGCACTCCAGTCTGGGCGACAGAGTGAGACTCCAACTCAAAAAAAAAAAAAAAAGGAGGGAGGGAGATAAGGGGGGACATGATCACCCACTAGGTACCATGACCACTACCAGAGGGAGAGAGGGCTCACTAGAAACCCAAATCCCACCTGCACACAATTTACTTTTATAGTAAATCCTCACATGTACCCCGTAACTATAAAATAAAATATTCAGTTCCTCAAGTTGTTCTAGCTGCATTCTATGCGTTCAGTTGTCACAGGTATTTAATGGCTACCATATGGGACAGGACAGATGATAGATTTCACTACCTTTGGTTTGCTCTACTCACACACTCAAGTTACTATTGGTAGCACTATATGGAAGTGCTTCTCTGCTAAATATGACTGTGTGCTTTGGAACCAATGCTCTGCATTTATCCATCTATCCTGGTCTTCCTTAAGTTACAGAAATGTTAAGCCCAACATTGCCGTAGGCAGTATGAAGCCCTTTGAAGAGCTTTGCACTCTAAAACTTTCATTTCTGAAAGAGTTAATATAATAACACTTTACATTTATGTTGTTATTAAGAGTTCACAAAGGCCGGGCTCGGTGACTCAGCCTGTAATCCCACGCTTTGGGAGGCTGAGGTGAGTGGATTGCCTGAGCTGCCAATTCAAGACCCGCCCGGGCAACTTGGCAAGACCTCATCTCTACAATAAATCAAAAAAATTAACCGGTCGTGGTAGCACACGCCTGTAGTTCCAACTACTTGGAAGGCTGAGCGGGGATCGCTGGAGCCTAGCAGGCAGAGCCTGTAGTGGCCGGGAGTGGCCACTGCACTCCAGTCTGGGTGACAGAGTGAGACTCCAAATCAAAAAAAAAAAAAAAAAAAGAGGTCACAAAGGGCTTTCATATGTCATTCTCTCATTAGAATTTCAGAATAATTACTATATATAAGGGTAGATATAATTATACCTATTTTATAGATGAGGAAGCTGAAGTCCTATAAGTTTAAATAACTGGCTTGAACTCACATATCAAAGTCTAGGTTAGATAATTCATGTATGTATGAATATATTGGAGGACTTTAAAGTGAGAGATATTACCAAGGAAGGAAATTTTTAGATTTTCATTGTATTTTTTTAGTCTATGCCCAATCCTGGAAAGGCAGAGGTGAATAAGGCATGAATGAAACATGGGTCTCTTCCCTCTCATAATCCATAGTCCAATTGAAAAAGTAAGCCCCATATACCAATAGAGTATCAGTTAGCAAGTAGCAAATGTCATGGGCGTGTTCAGTTTGCTCCTTGGTATAGTCTCATTGCATAGCACAAAGCCTACCACATAGTAGACACTCAATAAACATCCATCCATGGAATAAATTTTTGTATGTGTGCAGTTAATGCTTAGGTCTAGACAAGGGAACAAGGCAATGTGTGCAACAATTCAAGACCTCAAAATGTGACTCTATCTCCATTTATTTATGTAGTTGTCAATTAAAATGTACACTGACTTCTCATTGCTTGAACTGTTTTTCAGAGCAATTTTTATGTAAACACATCTTTACTTCAGGAAATTGACTGGGGCACTAGATTACCAAGAAAGGCTAAAGCTATTGTGAGATGTAGCAAAAACAGGTTGCATTTAAAGTAAAAATAGGAATGGAGGAATGGTACGGGAAAAGTAGTCACAGAGAGCTTGCTGATGGACTCAAAATGGAAGAGCCTTTCGGAAAATGTTTGGGAAGATAAAGTTGCCATTAGATGTTAGGTCTTTCTGTCTTTTGACTCAATTGCTAGTGGAAGAAAAAACTTGCTTTTCTTAAAATATAATGAAAAGTTTCTTGAATGGGTCCCAATAACTTAGAAAAAATTTGAATTGGGTATAAACAAACTTTGTCTTACCAATAATAGTATCAGTGTTCTATTGGGATCACTTTTTGCTTTTGAATTTTGAAAACTTAAGAATTTGGGCACAGAGCCTCAATTAAGGGTTCCTGATCTCAAAACAGTTGAAATAGAGCCCAAAGGGAGGCCCAAACTTTACCGGTACAATGACCACTTATCTTCCTATTCTTGAATTGTGCCGCACAACTTCAAAATAAATTAAAATTAAATTTAAAAAAGGCAAGAAACGATAAAAAAATTTATTAGATCTATGTTTCATTCATTTTCACCATTCTAGTAGAGAATGAATGAATTAGCAAATACCAGAGTTATACTTGGGAATATTTCTAATCTAATTCCAACCAGAAATAAAGATGTATGTAAATGGTTTGGCACTGTCTGCTTTTTTTTCTTTTTTCTTTTTTTTGACTACTGGTTCCTCTTCCTCCTCTTCCTCCTCCTCCTCCTCCTCCTCCTTCTTCTTCATATACAGAGGCAGGGTCTCACATGTTGGTCAGGCTGATCTCGAGCTCCTGGTCTCAAGCTATCAATCCTCCCACTTCAGCTTCTCTAAGTGCTGGGATTACAGGTATGAGCCAGTGTGCCTGGACAACACAAGTCTTTTCAAAGTAGAATGTCCACGGGTGTCAGGAGGAAAGCTTAGAAGAGGATTAATGGGAAGCTACCTGGTACAGCGCTAACCAATCTCCTCAACCACCTGAGTGAAGCAGTCCCCAAAGCTTTCATAGTATGAAGGCTTGAAGAAGATGATGCTTAACTCTGATACTCACATGTTCCTCTCTTGCCCAGGTTCTGCCTTAGAAAGCAGTTTAGTTCTGATGTCTTCACAGGAGGATCTACAGCTTAAATTAGGACAGGGAGAGAGCCCTTGGGGATATTCTCTAGTAGCTTAATAGTGAATACTGCCATCCCTGCATGTATGAATTTATACAGCAGCCTCCTAATAGGTTTGCCTGCCTCCAGGTCTTGATTTCTGCAACTTATCTATTATGCTTCTCTACATACTAGCTCCTAGT
This sequence comes from Carlito syrichta, assembly GCF_000164805.1. Lineage (NCBI taxonomy): Eukaryota > Metazoa > Chordata > Mammalia > Primates > Tarsiidae > Carlito > Carlito syrichta. Next base: position 22,882 of record NW_007252954.1, on the reverse strand, counting down.
TGCTTATAGAATAAAGTACAAACTCTAGCCAAGCATCCAAAGCCTTGCACCATCTGACACAGGTCTGCTTCTAAAACCTAATTTCCAACTCTAGATAATCCTCTTGATACATTTCTTTATAATTATATTCATATTTAAGGTTGTTCAGGGCTTTGATCATGCCATCTCTCCTCTTTAAAATTGCATCTACAGTTGCATGCATTATAGTAAGATGCAATATTTATTGAATGAGTGGATGGGTGGGTGGATGGATGAATTTCACCCTTGCTTTTTTTCTTACTCTCACTCTTATGTATAGCTTTCACTTTACTAACACATTTTGTCTTTATCTAGCTCTACTTTGAATCCTAGGCCACTTGTCTTTACCTATTATTTGGCACTCAGCATGTGCTGACTTGTGCTGTTAGTTATTAATTAGCCAATTAATTAAATTTATGAGCACTTGTTGTGTGTCTGTAATGTACCAGGCACTGAACTAGGCATTGGGGAGAGAGACAAAGGAATTTCCTGTCTACTGTAAGTGCCTGGGGGGAACAGATGAGAAAATCACCAGTTACTGCTATTAAAGATACACACAGAGAGTGTTGTGTGAACTCATTTGGAAAATACGGAGGAAGGGGATTCAGTAAAGTCTGGGGGGCTCAGAAAATGTTTCCAACAGGTGATGGTGCTTGCTCTGAGGGGTGTTTTATTTGTGTGTGTCTTTTCTCTTCAAATTTATCTGGGAAAGGTTTTTGTTTTGTCCAAGGTCTCAGATCTAGTAATAATATTTGTCTTTTGAATTTTTGAGTTGCTTTACCCTGATTAAGAAATTTCATATCCATATCTTTTAAAAAATTTATTTATTTATTATAAAGATGTGGGGTACAATTCAGGGTTAGATATACAGACATTGATCATGTAGGTACCCTTGTTGATGAGGTATGCCCCTCCCTCCCCTAGCAGCTTCCCCCAACTGCCAGTCCCACTCCCCTCCCCTGACAGTTTTCCACTACTGCCAACCACTTTCTTATAGCATTATAATTGGATGGTTTTGGAGTCTATCATATCTTTTTGTTTTTAGAAATAGGATTTATTGAGAAGACAGAAAAGCTCCTAGAGAGGGAAGGGACCTGATGGGGTTGTCCCCATATCCATATCTTAATTCATTCTAAAAAAAAATCCATCTGACATAGGCTGGACAAACAGGGAAGACCACAGGACCCAAGAGCAATATATTCATTCACTCTCATTGTCAGTATGAATTTAGAAGGATGGTTTTTTGATCCTTATAGGGAGCTATCAATCCCACTAGAGAGGCTGAAGAAATGAAGCTTTTAGGAGAGATGATACTCTTCTGGTATATCTTTAATGGCTCTGAGCTGAATCCGCTCCACCTTACATGATGACTAATCCAGCCCTTATTTTTGAAAGGATAACAATCAGTCGCTCCAGGGCAGGTGGAAATGGCATTTGGATAATCTAGCTTTAAGGAACATCTGGGGCTGTAGGGGTAGATAAATGACGCCAGCAAGAGGCATTTTGTCCCCCTAAATGCATCCTAAGGAAATTATAACAGGGGTATTCTCTGCTGTAAGCAGAGAATTGAGGTCTTTCCAGGAGTAAGGAAATGAGATATATTTATTCTGACAAATAGAGATCAGTATCAAATATTTCAGCTTACAAATAAAAGTTAAATTATGATTAAGTTTTGGTGAGAGCTCTCAAGCCAAAAGAACTTTTTCTTCTAAATGTCAACTAACTCCTCCCTCACTTCTGTTACTATGAATTTTTCTTGTCTTCAGGAAAGTACTATATAAATATCACAGAAATATGTTCCTGAGTCGTAAGAGAAAGAAAAAAAATATCAGCTTCATGTTGCAGCATAGTGAAAGTTTGTAATCCCAGCACTTTTCTCCAGTTCTCAGTATCTAATCCTTGAAGCCACTTGGTGAAATGCAAAGATTACATGATAACTTGACTAATAATTAAAGAGCTGCCAAAAGAAAAAATATAATCTACTCTTCTTTTAAGGAAAGACCCCTGAGTCATAGGCCTAAAAGCTTCAGTATTTAGGCTGCAAATGTAGAGGCACTGAGCAGAAAATACCCAAACTCTTTTAAAATTAATATAAAACTAATATGTTGAAGCTTTGTAGATCATTCACCCACATACTCATGAATATGGGATGGTCCAGACCAGATTTTAAATTTGAAGCAGGACAATTTTCTTGAACAGAGGACCATAAAAATGTTGGTTTTCCTTTGCTCATCTTGCTGTTGATTTGGTTGTGTTTTTTTTTTAAATCTTAGAGACCATTAAACACAAAGGTTTTGACCCTTAAAATGTGAGGCCTATTTGTCTAAATAGCTTTGTTTCTGTGCAAAGCTGGTTCTGGTCTTAGGTTGCAAAGTAATGAAAACGCTGGTCAAGATACATGGCATGTATGTTAAGATTGGTGCATTAGTTAATCCAGTGTAGTTTGTTACTTTTATGCATAATGTGCTACTTTATCCCTGTATTGAAGCGAATGAATTAGAACACATTGTGGGAATAAGAGCATGGGTTTTGGGTTAGGCTGATTTGGATTTCATTCATAGCCAATCTGATCATCAACTCCATAATTTTAGATGTATTAAAATTTATCTAAGAATTGGCTTATCCCTCTGTAAAATAATAATGCAATGAATGATATGGAATTGCAAGAAGGATTAAATGAGATAATGTATATAAAGCCCTTAGGAGGACGTTGGATATATCATTAGCACTTAGTAAACAGTAAGTGTTATTTTTGCTAGTACTGCTATTTCTAACATTATCTAAAGATCGTGGAGTCTTGTTGAATCTTTGTGCTGATCTAAGACACCAGATTCTTTTTATGCTTTTAGTGATAGTTTATTGGTACTTGTCAGAGCACTAAGCACATGAGATACTATAATCATGGGAAATAAGGGTCCTAGACTCCTTAAATAGTCTAGAGGAGAGTGACTCCTGTTTAAGGCAATTAATAAGAGATATGAACACATTTAAGATTCTGGCGTGATTACCACAGGATGGTGAAACTAAGTCATATACTAAGTGTAGAACAAGGGACCTGAGAGTATGTAGCAGAGAAAGGACTTAGAAGAAATAACATAGCCCCTTTCAAATATATGGACTATATGTCAAGCAGAAATTGGACTGGATCAGAGTTTCTCAGTCTCAGTGGTACTAGAATGCTGTGCTAGGTAATTCTTTGATAAGGGGGCTTGTCTTGTGAACTCTATGGTGTTTAACAGCATCCCTGGCTGCTATATATGTTTCAGTAGCATTTTTGGTCATTCTAACAACCAAAAACGAATCTAGACTTTGACAAATGTCTCCTTGGGGCTAAAATCTTCCCCTCCCCATGTATGAAAGCTACTGGAATAGATGAATCTTACAAAACAGGGCAAAACTTTGACCACTTTATGGAAATGCCCACAAAGATGGTATTTAAGGAAACACCTTATTTCCATCCAGTAAGTTCACACAACAGAATAGATACTTCAGAGAGCAGTGAGCTTTTGGTTACTGGAGGCATCCAAGCAAAAACTGATAGACTGTTATGGTTTTTCTAAATAGAATGTTTTTTGGGGGTAGATTTTTCGTTTTCCTGTCTTCCTAATTCTTATAAACTCTATGATCCTTATGAGATAAATCTCTGTCATCTCAAATGAGATCTCTTAACTGGTCTAGCACAACCTTAGCACGCAGTTATAAGGAGGGTATTGACATCGAAAGAGGACTCCAAAGCTCTGATCTTGGATCCACTTCCACTTGTGAATGGCTAAGCCTCTCCGGGCAACAGTGTCCCAGATGTTTTCTCTCATTCAAATCCAACATTCTATAGTTCTGGAATATTATTTTCCAGCTATGATGTCAAATCATAAACTTTTCCTGCAATGCTTCTCTTTTATAATCAATGGTGCAATTGACAACCTGCAGGAACTCTCATTCACTCAGATCTAGATATTCTGATTGCTGAGGGGCTTAGCTTTTAAAATCTGAAGAAGAAGATAAAGACTCAAGTATTTTGGCTGGTATATAGGTAGAAATTCACTAAAAAATATGGAACATGATCTTAAGTCTCAAAATTTTTTTCTGCAAAAAACCTGATCCTGTGCACATAGAAGGTAATGAATGCGCTGTGATTGGATTAGACAAAATAAAAGTATTCTTCTGTCTACTGGATATGATATCTAGAAATTCAGCTTTTACCTTGCATCTTCTAACACTATTACAGTGTCCAACTATTTTAAGTTTGGGACACTTTTCCCCCATATATAGATTCTAATAGGTTGATACTATGTTATCACAGGTCTTTCTTGTTATATGGTTCTCCGAACAAGTGTCTCTAATATTAGAAATAGTATCTATATACTTTCATATAATGCTAGATAAACATATCCATTACAAAGGCAATGAACTGGTTTTAAAAGAGGATAATATTTTCTATAACTGTCAGATCTGTGTTGGTCTCTTCCTACTGAATTAACTATAGTATCATCTGCCTAATAGATATCCACATATGGGATACATATGCCCTATCTGATGCCTTGCTTCAGGAAGATCAGACCAATAAGCTAAAGACAGAACTGATCCAAACACAAATGTTACAGGTTGAGAGAGAGAGAGAGAGAGAGAGAGAGAGAGAGAATGACAAAAGAAGAAAGTGCTTGAAATTCTCAAACAAGGTGTCTACTCATTCTTAGATTTATTATAGATGACCCTTTAACTTTTCAAAAATGTCCAAACCAGTTAAAAAGGATAGGTTACAAGGCAGTAACAAACAACCCCCACTTTTCAGCCCCTTAACAATAAAGGTTGTTTCTTGCTCTTATCTATCCTGGGTCCACTTCAGTACTGCTCCATGTTGTCTTTACTCTAGGACCCAGATTGACAGAGCAATTTTGGGGGGAGACATTACTGGTCATTGAACAGAATGTAAAAATAATTTAGAGACCACATACTGGCTCTCAAAGCTTCTCAATGTCAGTGACACATATTATTTCCCGCACATTTTACTGGTCATAGAAGGTCACGTGGCCAAGCCCCACTGTTAGGGAAGAGAAATGTAATTTTCCTTCATGGAACAGGCTATGAAAATTTGTGAATAATATTACAAGCTTCCATGGTCGTTTTCCCACAGAATTAATCACTGTTCAGAAACAAGCCTAGGGATATAAGCTTAAAAAATGGAAACACACCTGTGTGTGCCCATGCGTGGATGGAAATCTGGACCAGCATTTCTTTGTCTGATGACCTTCTTTTTCTCCTGCTGAGTTGGATGGGGAATTTGAAGCCCTGTCATCTTTCTCCAGCACCCTGCTAACTTTGAGAGAGGAGACCCCAGCTGTGTTCCCTGATGGAGTAGGGATAGCAGCTGCAAGCCGAAACACCATGTTTTCCCATGTAGTTTTCTCTGTCAGTGCATCTTGGGTGCGTGGCCACTTTGCTAACTAACCACTTGTAGAAGCATTTAAAAATCTATGTGTCTGACCTTATTATGGTGAGACCATTCCATAGGAGCTGAGCATGAATGTGTGGCACTGATGAGCTGCTGTCTGTCTAGTTAGTGTGCCTTTGTGGGCTTCTCTCTCTTTCCAGTCCCCATTGCTTATGACATGTGTGTTGTCGGAATTGTGTCAGTGAAAATCTCTCATTGACTGTAGAAGCAGGAACAACAGGCAAATGTGGCATGCAACTTGTCTGCATAATTCTCCTTTGTTGCTTCAAACTCCTGTGCTGTAGTAAAACAGTTCATCAAGAAGTTCTCTTCATTGCATATCAGAACACAAAGTCATTGTTTTCTTTCCTCTGTGTCATAAAACAGCATGCCTCCTAAGTATTTGATAAACTGCTACTCTTACAAAACCTTCTGCATATTTCCAAAGAACAAACTTGCAACTCTAAGATTTGACTTGTCAAACGCTAAATGGTCTCTTGTTTGGGCAGCCAGAGGACATATTTAGATTTGAAGTCAACATCTATAATCTACAAAATTCATGATTTTTCGATACGATTAGGCATGCTCTTCTCTCTTCTCTGCAGTGGCCTAAAAATAAGATAATGCAATGGAAACGGAATTGATTGGTGATATAAACAGTCCTCACTCTGAGATGGTTCTTTCTCTAGGTCAGATTTCTTGTGATTGGCAGGAAGCTGTGACAGCTTGTATTGTATGTTCCTAAGAGGAACATGGGTAGAAATGGTCAATTAGAACTGCCACTCAGCCTCTCCTCACAGTGGCTGCAGTTGGACTGCCTCTTAAGCTCTGAACTAGCTGTTAAGATGGGAAAAATCCTCCTCCTCAATGTCATTGGGTTAAGTGGGGTGATTCCAAGAAAATCTTAATTGCATGACCACGTATCTAAAGTTACAACCCAGCAAAAATGAGGCAACTTACACTTGTGGGGTAGAATTAGCCATCCTCTAGTACAGGTACAGGATAATTCTTTGAAGTGGAATATTTTATCTCAATTTTTTTCATAAGCACTGAGTCACACTGTCTTTTTCCACAGCATAACCTTCTCTTCTGTGCACAAATATTTGCCCCCACCACCACTCCACAGACACATTCCCTCCCTGAAGCAGCCATGTACATGATATTTTTCTCCTTTTTTTCTTCCGATGTCCTGATTTCAAGGTGAATGAGGTCAGTAGGGAGAGCAGCTGGTAGAAACCAGTCTTTAGTTGATTTCTTCTTGAGTTATAGGGGCTGTTGCCAAGTCATTCGTCTCGCCCTGCATGTCTGTTGTAATGTGGCAAAAGAAAACTGAAGGTGAGCTCAGTCCAGTGTGGGACACAACATACAGGGAGGAAAGACATACAAACGTTTTAATCAATGCCTTCCTGAAGAAAATGTCCTTGCACTGAAAATGAGCTAAAAAGAATGTTGAGTTTTGACCCAGAGAGTAAGATTTCCTTGAAGTTATCTTTAAAATTAAGTTGGAAGAACTAGGAGAGGAAAAAGAGAAAAAAAAATAGAAGAAAGTCTAGAAAATGAAGGGAGAGGAGAAAAGAGGTAGAGAGAAGAAGAAAGAAGAGGAAAAAAGAGGAAGGGAGAGAGCATTTTAATCACAGGGGATATATGGAAATGGAGAGAGACTTCAGGTGCCAAAATGGTCTAAAGCCTTTTCTTACCAGACTGGGCTGAAAGGAACAAGGAAGCACCTAGATAAATTGTGCATGGGGTGAACCTGAGCAAAGTTGCTTACCAAGCAACTATCCTTGAAATAGACCATGAGGATATGGAGTAATTCTTTCACAAGTATCTCTTTCTTCCCTAAGTCAAAGTCCACTAAGTTCTTCCTGGAACCCAGATGACAACAGATGAAAAGTGGCTGTCAAAGAGCCACTCTGCCGGTGCTGTTGATTGACACCTGCTTTGTGTCCTATTTTCCAGATTCTTCTGGAGTCATCTTCAGGTTCAGGTGGGAATGAGCAGGAGGCACTTGCCCTCCAGCTGCTCATGCAAGAGTGAGAACTTCCAGCAAGTCCACCCAGCTCCTCCCTTTGGACTCATATGGACTCTCACTCATGACAGCTCATTTTGAACAGGAGTTTCTTGAGGGGTGGGGGGATTAATTATATCAGGACACAAAAACTTTGTCCTGTTAGGTATGAATGATTGTACTAAGGGCTTTGGTGGCTTATTTAATGAACTCAAATTGGACTAAACATTAAAATAAACCAGTCTAGGTTGTTGCTACGGAGTCGTTTGGAAAGAAACATTGACCTTAGATGAAACAGTAAAATGTGAGTGAAGCCTCATGCTGAAGGCATGTGATAGTGACCAGAATTTAGAACTCTGAGAGATCACAGAGTAGAGTTGCTCAGAGATGGGCCTTGGAAGAGGAAGGATTCATGCTGGGCCTTGAAGTGTGAAGGGGAAATTGGGCAGAAGGAAGAAGACCAGGAGAGCTTTATGTTTTAGGTCAAGGCAAGGCTGCTAAAGAATTTTGTGAGTTATATTTTGAAACTCTCTCTTCCTTCTCTTCTTTTCTGCCTCACTGTTCATCAAATTAGCAAACTCTTGCCACTTAATGAACTTCTGAACAGTTCCTTTGGCTATAAAAAGGTTCTTTCACCTGTCAGGTTTATGAGGAGAAACTACGTGGCAATTCCTTACGATTTATATCACAATTCACTCAGGATATGGTAAGTATGTTTTGAGGTTCTGCAATGTAACTGTCAATGCTGTAAACCCTGAAAATCAAAAAAGGAGGTTCATATACACATTTATGTTTACTAAGTAGTGCTAATGAAAACCCTGAGGATATAACACTAAAAAAAGCAGGCACAGACTTGCCCTCAGGAGCTACATTTCAGTGGGCATGGAAGACTATAGAGAAACACACACCTAGGTATGTAATATAATGACAGGTGATGGTCTGTACTAAGAATAGGAAAATAAGTAAAGGGTGTGCTGGTGCTTGCGATTTTATATTCCTATTTTATATGGGGGTTAAGGATGGTTTTTCTGAGGAGGCTGGCATCTCAGCAGAGACCTGACTGAAGTGAGGGGACTATCCAGGTAGATCTTTATGGAAAAACTCACAAGGGAGAGGGAATGGTCAGGGAGTGGATCTCGAGGTCTCAAGTTTGCATGTTCTTGGTCTGTTCAAGGAATAGCTGAAAGGCCACATAACTGAACCTGTAGATGGAGGGACAGGGAAGGTGGAGGTAAGGTCAGAGAGAAGTGACCAGAGCATATAAACCCTTTGAACCATGTCAAGTCTTTTTAATTCTATTCTAAATGAGATGAAAAGCTGTTAGAGGGTTTTGGGTAAAGGAATGATGTGAACAAATATGTTACTATGTGCAGAATAAAATGCAGCGAGATGAAAGCAGGAAGAATGGAAAACCAATAAAGCACAGGGCTTTGCAGAGGCCACAATCTAATGGGAAAACAGAAGTGCCAACAAGTGCTTACAGTACTGTGTGTTGAAGACCAAGTGCTTAGAGTATAGTTTGATGAAGACCCAAGAAGAGGAAATGTTGGAGTACAGTGGTTATCCCAGGGAGGTGGAAATGAACTTACTGACAGAGGGGCAGCACACACAAAGGAATGGAGAGGCTCCAGAGAATGACTAGTTTTAAGAACACCAATTACTAGTTTGAAGATCACCAAGCAGTTAAGGATGGCTGGATCACAGATGAGCATGATGATCACAAAGAGATGTGGCCAGAAAGGCTAAATCAAGGCAGACGCTGGAAAGTCTCATTTGTGGGTGACTTTAATGTATAGGCAACAGGTGAGAGACATTCAAACTTAGGAGCAGTTGTGTTTTGGAAAGCTTAAAATGCTGCTAACGTGAGGGGAATAGCTGTTTCTACTTCCTTTAGATTGTGGAATTTGGAGTCATATAGAACTAATTTCAAATTATGACCAGAATGGGTACTTGTTGGGTGATTATATATAAATTTCCTAATATCTCTCAACTTTGGTTTTCTTGTCTATGAAGTGGGAACAAACCAGTAACTTCTTCAGGAGAGTAGAGAAGATTGCATCTTAAAAGTGCCTAGGATACCTGTTCCATCCAAAGGAATCTATTACTCAGAGATATTTTCATTATTACAAGGAATTAGGATAGAGAAAAATGGGAGACAGGCATCTAGTGAGGACACTGTAGCACCAGGGTAGAAGACACGTGCCAAGGACCTGATACCCCTTAAATCACTAACAACATTCTTCTCAGACCTGGAAATGACAATACAGAAATTCATATGGAAACAGAAATGACCACAAATAGCCTAAACAATCCTCAGCAAAAGAAACAAAGTGGCAGGTATCATACTTCCAGACTTTATTATAAGGCTACAATAATCAAAACAACCTGGTATTGGGACAAGAACAGGAATATAGACCAATGTAACAGAATAGAGATTCCAGAAGTAAAACCTCCATTTCTTAGCCAACTCATCTCTGACAAAGCCACCAACAACAACCAGTGGGGGGAGGAGAATCTTTTCAGTAAATAGTACTGGGGAAACTGGCTGACCACATGCAGAAGAATGAAACAGCACACCTACCTATCACCATATGTAAAAATCAGCTCTAAATTGATCAAAGACCTAGACACAAAACCTCAAACAATAAGATTCTTAGAAAACACAGGAGACACCCTTATAGTCCTTAGAATAGGCAACAAATTCCTGGTCATAACCCCAAAAGCCCATAATGTAAGATAAGATAGACAAGTGGGACCTCATCAAGCTGAAAAGCTTTTGCAAAGCAAAAGAAAACATCAAGAGAGTGGAAAGACAGCCCACAGAATGGGAAAACATATTTGCTAGCTGTTTATCTGACCCAGGCCTAACATCTAGGATCAACATGAAACTGAAACATGACGAAAGGAAAAAAACAAACAGCCCTATAAAAAAGTGAACAAAAGCATAAAAAGATATTTCTCAAAAGAAGACATACGAATAGCTAACAGATATATGAAAAAATGCTCAGTCTCACTAATCATAAAGAAACGAAATCAAAACCACACTGAGATATCACCTAACCCCAGTCAGGTGTTATTAATAACTCAAAAAACAACAGATGCTGGAATGAATGCAGAGAAAAGGGAATACTTCTATACTGTTGGTGGGAATGTAAATTAGCACAACCTCTGTGGAAAACATGTGGTGATTTCTAAAAGATCTAAAAATTGACTTTCCATACAACCCAGCAATCCTCCTTCTGGGAATATACCTGGAGGAACTCAAATCATTCTACAAAAAGACACCTGTGCATGCATGTGTATTGTAGCACGATTCACAATAGCAAAAGCACAGAACCAACAGTGCCACCCATTGAAAGTGGACTGGATGGAAAAAAACATGGTACATATACACAATGAAATATTACACAGCCATAAAGAAGGACAAAATCATAGACTTTGCAACAACTTGGATGAGTTTAGAGTCTATTATACTCAATAATCTATCACAGAAACAAAGAACTGAATACCACATGTTCTCAGTCATAAGTGGACCTTGAACATTTATCCTAACACTGCAAGAAAGGAATTGGAAATAGCGGGACACTGCCAGAGGAGGGAAGACGGAGGCACATAACATCACCAAGTGTACCTGATTCCAAGCCAGGCGAAGTGAGGAACAATGGGAGGCCCAAACTTCACCTGTATATAGACCACTTATGCCGTAATCCTGACTTGTACCCCACATCTTTAAAATGGAATATATATAGAGAGAAATATATAAATAAAAATGGAGCAAATACAGAAAAAAAGGCATTCAAGAAACACTGTAAATTGCAATTGATAGAAATCGATGAATTTTTGCCTATGAGTGATGCGATGTTGGAAATGGCTTCAAAATTACTAGTAAATACCCAAGGAGATTAGTGTGTGGTGTAATTACTGTGAAAATCCAGGAGAATAAAAAAGGACAGGTTATTTTTCTAAGTCTTCTTCAGCTTTCTAATGGGATGCTCCTTTAGTATTCTTGATAGGAAAGAGGTAACATCCCTAAAGGAACCCAAGAACTATCAAAAAAAAGAAATGAACCCAAAGTAAAAAAAAAAAATTACAAATATTATCTGCAATGTCTTGGACTGAGATTTCTATTGTGTAGGGGGAAATTATGCATCTTATTTATTTGCATTTTAATTAAGAGAGCTATCCTGGTACTATTGAAATTAAGCACTGTGTGGATAGTCTGATGCTGGAGCTGAAAATGGTGATGGTATTGTTGATGGTGATGGTGATCTGATCTTTTTAAAGGTGATAGACAATCGTCTACACTTAGGGACAGTCTTTCTAGGAGGCACTGATGAACTTGGATGCATGTCAGCCTCCCTACTGCTATGATTTTATTATGTAGCTCTGAGGACTCATACTACAGTGTTGTAAAATGAATAATGGATAGGGTCCGTCATTGTTCTCAACTCCAAATGTGACTTTTTACTTTTTATTTTAAAGTTGTAGGGAACCTGTGAGGGTTTGCTACCTATGTAAATTGCATGCAGGTGAGATTGGGACTTCTAGTGAGACCTCTCCCCACCCTGGAAGTGGTTCACAGTGGGTGGTTGTGTAGCCCTTTTCCTCCCATTATCTCTGCTTTAACAATGCCCAGGATTTGTTGTTCCCTCCTTTGCGCTTGTGTGCCCGGGGTTCAGAGCCTGCTTAGGAGTAGGAACATGCAATCTTAAGTATTTGTTTCTGTGATAGTTCACCTAGAATGATGGTCTCCAGTTACACCCAGCTTGCTACAAAGGACATGATTTTGTTCTTTATGGCTGCATAGTATTCCATTGTGTATCTGTACCACATTTTCTTTATCCAGTCTACTTTCGATGGGCATCTGGGTTGCCTCCATTGTTTCCACATGTGACTCTTAATTCAGTCTTGGAGCTTGTAGAAATTACCATAAAAAATGATATCTCTTTTCTCAAGGACTATCATGTAAATAATATCTTAGGTAACATTCTAGAGTTTTCTGGTTTTTAAAAGTTTTTAATTTTAAAGATGTGGGGTACAGTTCAGGGTTAGGTATACAAATGTTCATTATGCAAGTCTAGAGTTTTCCGAATGAACTTTAAGAGAAGTACATCACGACGGGAGGTGACAGAGCAGTAGTTTTGTGCAGCAGTCCAGAGAAAAATCTTTATTCTGCGCTTATTTCCTTTGGTGAATTCAAGCTGAAAACTTGCCCTGCTTTATTGCACTGAACACATAATTTTGCCTTGGATAATTTCTTTGCTATCAAAGAATGTAGTTTATATAAACCTAAGCCACATTGCAAACAATGGTACTTTCTGGATGGGGCATAAGTAATTAGCTGTGAGAGTCATGACCGTTTGGCCCCGGACCCGTATTGATGTTTCAAGATGCAGTATAGAAATCCACATAGTTTTCATACCATAAGAGGTTAGCCTCCTAATGAACAGATTATCTGGGAAGCCCAGCTACAATATGTTTCTAGAACCTCATAATGATTGCATTTACTTTATGTTTTTGGTGATCTTCAGCTGAGAAGGGACAAAAAATGGAAAAAGTATCAGGTTAAAGTTCAGTGGTTCACTGGTATGACCAAAGCAAAACCTACTACAGTATTGTCACCTGAGAATGAACTGCAAAGCAAATACCTTCAATTATTTCTCATAAATATTTGGCAAAATCTTGGCATTTTCCTTGAAGAGGCAGCAAATCCATGACTGGGAGGTCTTCTGCTCCACAACTGCTTACGAGCATCGTTATGGCCAAGCATAAATTATAGAAGCCAGGATTTCAACCGTGGTAAAAAAGACTATAAAGATTTCCATCCCTTATTAACTACTGTGAGACCACTAGGCTTATGAATGGAGCTAAAAGTTTCAAACAGGAACAAAAACATGGTAAGTGCCCTCAAAGGCATAATGAGGAAATTTCTTCACAATAGTGGTGGCTGGACAGAGAGAGAAAGAGAAGAAATTTAAACAAATTACATACATAAATGATGCTAGGAGAGAAAAAATTAAAAACTCTGGCAGGCCTTTCAGGGCTGACAGGGGCCACCGCCAGTCATAGCAAGCAGGAGTGCACTTTCTGGGCTAAGTAAATAAGCATAATTGTACGTTTGTAAGACCACAGAACGTATACACCTAGAATTTTGTTTCAAGGTCTGAAATATCTCCTTGAAAAGTTCATGGAAACGAAAACTGTCCCTTTAAAATCAAGACCCAACTGACTAGAGCTTGTAACTGCCCAGAACAGAGCCCAGGGGCAAGTGGCTAAAAATATGATTTTTATAAGCAAATCTGACACTGCAAACTTAATGCAAAATCCTATGCATATAGTATCACTTGCATTTTTGAGTCTTTTAGATATGCAACTTGTTTAAATTAGAGCTGCAGGAAAAAGGAAGTAAAATTTGCATATTTAACTTTTAACTGCTTACAAACTGTATTTTTTTTTTTTTTGAGTTGGAGTCTCACTCTGTCACCCAGATGGCAGTGCAGTGGCTGCTCCCGGCCACTGCAGCCTCGACCTGCTGGGCTCCGGCGATCCTTCCACCTCAGCCTTCCAAGTAGCCAGAATTACAGGCACGTGCTATCACGCCCGGCTGATTTTTTGATTTATTGTAGAGATGAGGTCTTGCTGCCCAGGCGGGTCTTGAACCCACAGGCTCAGGCAATCCACTCACCTCAGCCTCCCAAAGCACGGGATTGCAGGCTGAGCCACCGAGCCCGGCTTACAAACTGTATTTTGAAGTAGATGGTGATGCCCCCCGTCCCTCGCCTTACCAGCCTACCAACCTACCAAGAGCTAAGAATCCATTAGCATTTTCTACTGTATTTGTCTATGTATAGCTTAGAAAACTCAGCTCTAAATATATAGTCTATACATAACATATTCTGGGAATAAAATCCTACTTTGCTACAGAATTACTTGGGCTGTCACCAAATTCACAGCGCTGAATTGAACTTAGAGAAACATTAAAAACAATACTTAACTAAGGTCTTTGCTTCCCCCTCATACTTAAAGATTGAAAATGGAGGTGGTTTCCCCTTCCTATGGAAATTTATTAGCCAATATTCCCTCACTCCAATTCAATCTCCTTTGGTATTTGAAGAGAAACCACAAAACACTAGTTGTTAATATTGTTTTAAGCCTTGTCCTCTTGCTTCATTGTATCTCTGGTAAGATCTGCTTTTAATATGCCACTTTGCAAGTTTAATTAAAATAATAACAGCTCAATCCTATGAGTTTGGGCAACACTGGATATCAACACAGATTTCAGGAATTGCGAAAGAGACATAAAATCTCTTTTAAAAATGGAATAGTTGGCTTACTAATAATTGAGCCTGAAAAGTCTGTTTCTTAAATACATAAATATTTAACACGTCTAACATGATTAAAATGCATTTGTTCTTACTATAACTATTTCAGAAGGTCATGTGTTGCTCTTGAGAGTATTGTTCTGAACAACATGGTTCTTATTTGAGTCTGGGTCACCTTCTTTGTACAAAAGGTCAGTCCGTGTGTGCTTTTAGTATGACCCAAAACACCATTGCCTCATTCTCTTCTCCTTGAAAACTCAGACGGGTGGTTTGTCACCCATTGCTCATTTCATTCTTAAGCTTACAAGCATTTTTGAGTCTTTTAGATATGCACAAGGATTTTGTTGTTTTTATGATGTTTATTTGCGTGGAGTCCTTATTGCTAAAGCAGGCAAACTAAAGCCACACTTCTTGTTCCTAAAGGTGGAGAATAGTTAAGGATGGCCTGGTGCAATTTGATATTGGAAAATATTTACCAGATGGGATGATTCTGAAGAGGTTTGGTCATTATCTTGGATGTGGAACATGTAGTACTTTCTGCATGATTTATCTGAAGTGATTAACTATTGTATTGCTTATTTCCACAGTGCATTCTGTGATCTTCTTGGAAGCATGTGGGGTATGCTTAGTTCTACTCTATTAATTATATGGGATATCTTCAAATCTTTCCTCTACTGTTTTGGTGTTAAGGATTAACAAAACATTTCCTTTGGCCTGCTATTCCTTTGTAAGACTGTGTCTTTCCCTTGGTCAGAGGCTCTTTCCCATCCTCAGAGAGGAATATTTTGGAATATATAAACTTACACCTCTAAAATATTAAGAAGAAACCTCTGGCTAAAAATACAACATGACTTCAGCCACAAAAAAGATGTTAGATTTCATTTTGACATCATGAGTTTTACTTACACCCGCAGAAGTCTGATATTGGGAGGTGAACTAAGAACAGGGCATCTGTTTTAGCTCCAAATGTTTCTGGGTTTTGTGGGATTTGTCCAAACCCTAAATGCTAGAAGAACATCTCTTCAGATTTAAATTGCAGTGAATAAAAACTCCATTTTGGTTTACACGCAAATATTTTGTTTTCTTTCTCCTAAGTTCCTTAGTAGTTATAGAGATGCTGGCAGAAGGAAAAAGACTTTGTGTGAATGTATCCTATTCAGTAATTTTCCTGAATGATCACTGCCAAGGTCTTTGAATTTGTTGTTCTTAAAAATTTAGACCTGTACTTTGGTCAAGGTTGGGACAAAAATTATTAAATTCTCTCCTCTATAGCTCGTGAAATCATGACTGGCTAGTAATTTACTTGCATTAGGAAACCAAGTAGAGAACATGCCCTACTTACACCCAATCTTCTCATTGGATAGTTTAGCACATCTATAAATTCAATTTGATGAGTTCAAGCAGAATTTCATATGTGCAGGAGAATAAAATATCATCGCCTGATTGTTGCCTATCTGACCTTGAATGTAAAATGGGTGTTGAGCCATAATTTTTGGGCCTCTCATTTGTGCCACATAATGAAGAGTCAGAAAGGATTTATTTTTAGAGGCGTTTCAGAAGTACCATTTAGAACCACATTAAATTATTTCCTATTTTCTGTACTTACCACCTTGCAAACACTGCTAACACTTCAGAGAACATTTTTCTACTTCTCAGTGCCAATAGAAAATTGGGCCTAGCACAGGTATCCCTGCTGATAGCCCATGTTGAATCCAGAGTTAAATGTTTTTAAAACCTTAGTGGTCATGTTACAATATTATGCTTTATGTTAACTGTCACCGACTCACAGGAGCTGATGATAGTCAGCCTAATAAAATATAATCTGTGTTATATGGTCACAGCTACTTACATTCCAAGGAGATGCATACTTCTGCAGGATCTATCTCTGGGTAGCTATCTTTTTATCCTCCTCATTCCTGCCATAGAGTGGTGCCAGTAGTAATTAAGCTTGAAAACATATTGTCATTCTGATTCTTGTTATTAAGAAACCTGCATATAAATGTTTGTATACCTAGCCCTGAATTGTATCCCATGTCTTTATAATAAAAAATTTTTAAAAAGAACCCATAAAATTCTGAAAAAATTATTCTATCTTATGCTCAGCACTTGGTCTGTATTATTTCTTATCTCTCCCTCCTTCCCTCCCTTCCTCCCTCTCTCCCTTCCTTCCTTCCTTTTTTTCTTTCTCCCTCCCTTCTTCCCTTCCTCCCTCCCTTCCTCTCTCTCTCTCTCTTCCAACAGTATAGACAAATTAGCAAACGCATCTGTCTTTTTTCAGCTGAAGAATAATAGATAATTTACTTTTATTGACTGGGGTTATTGTTACCCTTAAAAATTATGGTGCATGTTAATATTTGTTTATACTTTTTCTGATTGCAAAAGAAATATCATACTTCTCTTTAATGTAGACAAATTAGGATAGTAAAGAATAGTACAAAGACTAAAATATTTATTCCTGTTTATATTACTCAGAGAAAACATGTTTTATATATTTTGGTGTATATGCTCAGTTTTTAAAAAATGCATATTATTTGTTCAAAAATGATGTCAAATTATACGAGATATTAGACAATCTACTTTATTCACTAAACAGTAATCGTCTGAATTTTCACATGATGTTCTCTTTTACATGATTGTAATTGAAACAAAATATCTCATGATACAGTTGAAGCACAATTTGTTTAGCTATTTGCCTATTTTTGTTCATTTAGACCATTTTTAATGTCTCACTGGTACATATTCTAAATTGATTTTCAATGGAATAGCTGAATTTTTATTTATTTATGGGAGATTTTCACATTTTAGAGATATTAACCTTTTGCTAATATTATTTGTTATATTTATTTAAAATTTTTGTCAGTTTGAGTGTGGTCTTTTAATTTTTTAAGTAATATTTTTAACTTAAAATTGTTACTTTTGTATAGTGAAACATGTAATTTTTTCTTTTTCCATATTCAATTATATTACTCCACCCAGAAATTCATCATTTAAAAACATTTACTTTACTTATATTTTTATCTATATATTGGCAATCCTTTCTATCTCTTTAATAAATATACTTATACATATGTACTTTTAAAAATTATGGTCATACTTTTTCTCTTTTATAAACCATATTTTCTACTAAATATATGTTTAGAAAATTTTTCTTACTTCATTTTATGAACTGAACAATACTTTCTAATCCATCCCTTATCATTGAATACTTGTATGGCTTCTAACTTTTTTATATTAGATATTGTTACATGACTTGTATGCAGACCCCACAGATACCAATAATGTTTTCTTGAGAATAAATTTTTATAAGTGGAATTACTAATATTAATGAACATTCAAATTTTGAAGCTTATAATACATATTGCACAATTTTCCAAAATTTTTTCAATTTACTCTTCTATGAGTAGCACTCATTTCTCTTAAAATCTCTATATCTAGGTATTATCATTTTCATTTTAAATATTATAAATTTGATTTGCGTAGTAAAAATAGCAATTTACTAAGTAAGTTTACAGGTAATAAATTTTTGCTATTTTTGTTTCTCATTTTACAATTTTCTTACTTATAACATTTAGCCATTTTTGTATTGACATATTTGTCCTTTGTTTATAATTTTTCACACCATATTATGCATTGAAGAGACAAAGAATTTGATAAATTTTATCCATCTTAGAGATTTTTGTGCTAACTTTTTTTTAAGGTCTTTGTCATGGATTCAGAGTTTACATTGAGTTTACAATGTTGTTCACCAGAATGATATTATATATATTTTAACCCACAGTTATTTTTAGTGGCTTTAGGCTTCTTTGCTTTTAATTTAAAATTTTGTTTATTTCTAGTTTAATTGGAGCATTTGTAAACTTCATTTTTTTTCTAAATACTATGAAATTGTACCAGTCCACTTACTGAGTAATCCATTCTTATACTTATGAGAAAGTTATTAGTTGATCTACACTTTGCAATTTTTCAATATTTATGCCCCTTTTTGCCCCATGTATTATTACATAAGAACTTCTGGAGTGGAAATAAATAATTATTGAGTTTTTAGATTTATTTTTTTCTGAATTTAATGCAAATTATTTCAGTATTTTTAGATTAATTATGATTTTAAATAATGCATGAGCTGTGATGGATGCTTTAAACATTTAAAGAATTACTTTACTATTCCTATCTAGCTTTTTTCAAACACCAAGAATGAATGTCAAATATTATCAACATTTTTAGAAACACCTATAAAATGCTAGTGTTTTTTAATACTTTGATTTTACTGTGGTATGTTATACAATTCATTTGCCAGAAATGAACTTAACTAGTTTATAATGTATTATTCTATTAGCATAATGTTAGATAATTAGGATTTTGTTTGTTTCATTCACATTGTATTCTATCTCTTTCATCTTATAAACTATTATTACTAAGTTTTTAACATCAGGGATATGAAAACTTTGGGAAATAAATTGAAGAGATTTTCATATTTGTGATGCTCTGAAATTACTTAAACAATATAGAAATTAACTTCTTGAAGATTTTGAAACACTTATTTGTGTTTGTTCCTTTTATTGCATTATTATCTATAGGAAATGGAATGCACAGGTCTTTTGTGAACAGTGAGTTTCATCAAATGTAACCCACACAAAAAGCAAGATATAAAGCATTGCCATCCCTGTAGAATGGTCCAACATGTTACTTGCCAGTTAATTCCTACTTCACATTCCAGATGTGTGTGTTCTGATTTCTATCACCTGACTGCTTTTGCACTTCATATAAGTCAAATCACATATTTGAGATTCATTCATGTTGTTGCATATATCCATGGTTCATTTCTTTGTATTGCCAAGTGGTAGTCCATTGTATGAATATACTTGAATTTGTTGATCTGTTTAACTGTTGATGAACATTTGAGTTTTCCAAAAAATACTATCAAATAATTTTTGGTTCTTATAAATAAAGCTTCTTTGAATAGTCTCATACAAGTTTTTCAAGGTCTATGTTTCTATTCTTAGTTAAATATCTAATAATAAAATTTTGGGGTCATAGGGCAGATAATCATTTCAACTTTATCAAAAACTACAAAACATTTTTCCAGATGTTGTAATTTTCATAATTATACCAACATTGCATGTGGGCTTCATTTGATCCACATCTCACTAACATTTTACCATTCAAGTTGGGATGTGACAGTATTTTGTGATTTTAACTTGCATTTTCTGTATAACTAATGACCTTAAAGCATCTTTTTGTGTTTTTCTGGTCATTCATATATCTTCTTTTATGAGGTATCTTCAAATCTTTTGTCTATTTTTAAATTGAATTACTTGACTTTTTATTATTGAGTTTAACAGTTTTTGGCATAATGTGGACACAAATCTTTGGTCAGATAAATGTATTAAACTATTTTCTTCCTAGTTTCAGCTTGCTAATGTATTTGCTTAACATTTTGGTGTAATAGTTAAATTTCAAACAAGCCATTTAAAAATATATATCTTATTACATATATTTGATTACATTTTTATATTTTAATATGTAGATTATTCTTTTTATTATTAAGTAACAAAGTAATTGTAATTTTCTCTTTTGAGTAAAAGTGTTACTAATGTTTAGCCAAAATTTTTAGAACTCAAGTTTTAAGAATAAATTTATATTTTCACCACTAACCTGTGGTTTTATTTTTTCTGTTAGGTAACATAATCTTTATTATTTCTAATAATTCTTATTATTTCTAATTTTTTATACTTTCTATAGTGGACATTTCTATAATGGTGCACAGTACAGGTTCCTTTTAGGAATAAAGACATCCATTCCTGCTGTGTTTGCAGCAAGTAGATAGCATTCAGCTATCAGTATGCTCAGGAGATGTCTCCACTGAAAAATACCTCACTCAATGGCACACTCTCTTCCCTGGTGACCCAAATGCAGCTTCACTCTTTTTTTTTTTTTTTTTTTCTTTAATCAGTATTTTTTATTATGGTTTTTTGGGGT
>NW_007252954.1:0-1053 GCF_000164805.1 Carlito syrichta | reverse complement strand
CCTGTTTCAATCTTCTGCATGTGGTTAGCCAATTTTCCCAGCACCATTTACTGAATAGGTTCTTCTCTCCCCAGTGGTAAGTGGTGGGGGCTTTGTCGAAGATGAGTTGGTTGAGAAATTGAGGTTTTGCTTCTGGAATCTCAATTCTGTTCCATTGATCTATATGCCTGTTCCTGTACCAATACCAAGCTCTTTTGATGATTGTAGCTTTATAGTAAAGTTTGAAATCTGGTATTGTAATACCACCTGCTTTGTTTTTTTTTACTGAGGATTGTTCTGGCTATTCTTGGACGTTTGTGTTTCCATATGAATTCCTGTGTTGTTTTTTCTAGGTCTGAGAAGAATGTTGTTGGTAATTTAATGGGTTTTGCATTGAATTTGTAGACTGCCTTAGGTAAGATGGACATCTTCACAATGTTGATTCTTCCGATCCATGAGCATGGGATATTTTTCCACTTGCTCGTGTCAGCTTTGATTTCTTTGAGCAGTGTTTTGTAATTTTCATTGTAAAGGTCTTTCACGTCTCTGGTTAGGAAGATGCCAAGGTATTTCATTTTTTTTGTGGCTATTGTGAATGGAACTGTGTTTTTTATTTGGGTTTCTGTTTATTATTGGTGTACAGAAATGCGATTGTCTTTTGTACATTTATTTTGTATCCTGAGACTTTGCCAAAGGCTTTTATCAATGTAAGGAGGCCTCTGACAGATTCTCTTGGGTTTTCAAGGTACACCATCATATCATCTGCATAGAGAGATAATTTGACTTTCTCTTTTCCTATTTGAATACCTCTGATTGCTTCCTCTTCTCTGACTGCTTTAACCAGGACTTCCAATACTATGTTGAACAGGAGGGGAGAGAGTGGGCATCCTTGTCTAGTTCCAGTTTTCAGGGGAATTGGTTCCAATTTTTGTCCATTTAGGAGTATGCTGGCTGTGGGTTTCTCATAGATGGCTTTTACTATTTTGAGGTATGTTCCCCGTATGCCTAGATATTCAAGGGTTTTTGTCAAGAAGGGGTGCTGGATTTTATCAAAAGCTTTTTCTGCATCTAGTG
>NW_007252953.1:593105-644926 GCF_000164805.1 Carlito syrichta | reverse complement strand
GCAGTCCACTCACCTCGCCCTCCCAAAGCACGGGATTACAGTCTGAGCCACCAAACCCAGCTTGTTATCGTCTTTTTAATCTAGGCACATAATGCTTAGGAAAAAACAAGGATGTTGGGTGGTAATTAAGTAAACGAAGGTAGCGTTGGTCAGGGGGGCCAAAGTAGAATAGAAATTCTTGTTTTGTTTTTTAAAAATAATCACGATGATAATATGTTTCTTGCAATCACATATCCAGAGCTTACTTGAATCCACAGCATTGTTTTCTTGAAGATACTGTAGTATACAGCTATTCTTGGATTAGAAAAGCTTACAACATATCAGCAGAGGCATGAGAATACTGACAAGTTACTGAAGGTCACACAGCATTCCACTGGCTGGGCTGTGGTTAGAATCCATGGCCTCCTGGGATCTCATCTTTTCCAAATCCCACTGAATCATGCCAACTCTCTGGTATGTTTCATAAAATGCTGATCAAAATCACTTGTGAAATTCCCAACTGTGATGACAGCAGACTTCCTTTAAAAGATTTCTACTAGACCTGGCCTGATATATGTAATTTGAAGTAGCAGAATTTCCCCTGTACCTGTATTTCAAAATCATACCTCCCTGTGGTCTTCTTACAACTTGGGAGAGTCCTTACAACTATGGAAATAGACAATCTAGTGCTACTCATAGGAGCCACCACTTGATCCTCAGCTGTTTTTATGTGAAGAATTGCTCTCAAGAAAGTTCCATATTTTAGTAGCAGAAATCCTCACAAGAAGGCAGTCAAATAAATGCAATAAACTGTGCACCATCGCTGCTGATGAAATTCTTCCCAGGCCTGCCGCTGACAGCAGTACAAGGTGACCTTGCAGCCCTTTGTATCTTGACTGCAGGTTCTCAGGTAAGGAGACTCCATCAGTGGTCAAGGCTCTGCCCCAGATCCTAGGGATCTTCACCCTCCCCTGTGCATAGTAGGCCTTGGATTATCGCTTACTACGAAAAGTAAGATAAAATGGGCGCAGGTGGCTCACTCCTGTAATCCCAGAACTTTGGGAGGCGGAGACAAGAGGATTGTCTGAGTCCAGGGGCTCAAGACCAACCTGGGCAACATGGAAGACCTCGACTCTACAATAAATCAAAAAATCAGCCAGTTGTGGTGGCACATGCCTGTGTTTCCAGCTACTTGGAAGGCTGAGGTGGAAGGATCGCCTGAGCCCAGCAGGTTGAGGCTGTGGTGGCCATGAGTGTGGCACTGCACTTTAGCCTGGGTGATAGAGTGAGACTCTGACTCAAAAAATAAAAAAAATAAAAAGAAAGAAAACTAAGAGAGTTGTTTAATGATCATATCCATGAGTCAGAGGAACCTGGTTTCACATCTCAGCTTTTCCACTTATAGGTAAGTTGCTTAGATAATGTTTTTTTTCTCTCACTCTCTGACTGAGTTTACTCATCGGGGAGTTAAAAAATAGTACCTGCTAAATTTGCTGTTGTTGCTGCTGCTAAGATTTAGTTGTGTACTGGTTGTACACCATCTGACAGGTAGTATGTGCTTGGTCAATGTTAGCTACTAATATTATTGCAGACATCCTCAGATATTATGCCTTTGACAGAGGATGTCTGATAACCTGATTAGATATTTTATGTGAAGAGAAGAACTCAATACAGAAGGACCCCAGGACAATGCCATCTGTTGTAGAGAATGTTTCATAATGAAGCCGGCAGAACAATCCTCAGCTATGCACAGCTCTCTTGCTCATTACAACACAATTAACACCCCTGGTCTGTCCCTGCCCACTCATCCCAGTAGTGTCTCTAAGTTATTGTAACAATCTAGAATGGTTCCATGCCTTTTCAGATGTTTCCTGGGAAGTTAATGCCTGCCTTGGTTGAAAATTCACTAGCAAGCATCGACTGAACTTGACTTCTGAGCTAAAATAGCAGGGCATCACCATCACCTCCATCTCAGTGGCTGATGGGAAGGTCTTACATCCTGAGCCTACAAAGGAGAAAGTTCCTGTCTTTCTATCTTGCCTGTTTTGTTCAGTGTTCACAAATAGGTGATGCCTTTATGGGGACTGTGTCTAGGTTTTCTGATGACCCTGCAGAGAGCAGTGACAGTTTAATGAGTGAAGGAGAAAGATCAGTTTAACCTAGCTTCTGCTTCATCTTTTATGCACATGCTCTGAGCAGAGTTCTCATGGTCAGCTGGGCGTGCTGGCCCATAACCACCAATGAGCCATTGATCTCTCGCTCTTCCTAGCCAATCTGTCATTCAGGGATTTGCTTGATGGCTTGCTCCAGGTACATTTATTTAACAAACTAACATGCATTAAGCATCTGCTATATGTCAGGTACTATTAGACACATCATCTTGTAATGGCTAAGA
Source organism: Carlito syrichta (assembly GCF_000164805.1). Classification (NCBI taxonomy): domain Eukaryota; kingdom Metazoa; phylum Chordata; class Mammalia; order Primates; family Tarsiidae; genus Carlito; species Carlito syrichta. Next base: position 642,552 of record NW_007252953.1, on the reverse strand, counting down.
CATGGCCCTTGTCCATAAAGAAATAATAGCCCTAGAGGAAAAACAGATATCTGTTGTGATATGAGGGAGTGGTAGTCAGAGGCCTTCAGACTAACAGCCTCAGGAGTTGTGCTAATTGTTCTATATGTATACCTTTTAGTCCTAAAGTGTATTTCTTCATTTCTTTTGTTTTTGCTCCCACAATACTCTTTACAAAAGGCATTTCTCCTTCACCAGGGAGCTGTTGTCAGTGTCAGAGATCCAGCCATGGTGGCCTGGTGCAGCACATCAGAATAGCTCGGGGAGTTCTCACATTTGCTCCTTTGACTGTCTACAGGAACACAGTATCCACATGTGTGTACTTATTTTTTTCATGTAAAAGTTTTAAGTTGAGGGCTCAGTCTGATCTGAAAGGGAATGTTTAAGTTCTCAACATAACTATTCTAACAATCTTGTGTCTTTGCAAATATGTTAAAATGTTCTTGGTCCCCTCTAGTCCCAAACTCCCCGTTTTTCCTGTTAACAGGCTGTCACCACTACCCAGCAATCTACAAAACGTCAGCAAGTGCACTGTGGAGAACTAGATGTAGATATTGTTCAAAGCAGCTGACACATTGTCATCTCAGGAAAGGCAGGATGGCAAGGAGGAGTGATTGATGGAAACTCGGTGGAGCAACCTTTACTTAATTGCTTTTCCGTAGATTCCTGAATTGTGACTTCTTTGTCAGAAAAAAAAAGAGAGAGATTCAGTAATACAGACTGCTATAGAGTCTGGAATGTGTCATTGTGTCTGAGGATTGCCACTTGTTCTTTTAGAACCCCAAGCCTCTAGCTCTACCTGGAAATTCTTTATCTTGTTGAAGATTTTTAGACGTAAGGGTGAAGGAGAGGCCACAGACCCGAACCCAGAGTAAGATAGGAGTGATTGTTGGTGATAATCAGATGACTGCAATGTAGCCCTGTATCAGAAGGGAAAATGTGCTTAAGATTAGCACATTATCAGAAAAAATGTTTGCACTTATCTTATTCTTTGAGCAAGTGACAAGCTATTTCTCTTCTTTCCCGAAGGCGAAGTAGTAAGCCAAACTTGTAATCAGAAAATGTTGATATGTTGTTAGAGGAAGAAAATTATTTTTGTGTGTCTGTTCAGGTTGCCAAATCAAGTCGTGTGTTGAGTACCTACTGTGTGTAAAGGATTGTAGAGAACTTTCGATGCCAAGTTAAAGATTTTTAACTTTATCCTGTAGGTAAAATGAGAAGTTAAAGCACTGAGTTAGAAAGAAGCTATTGCATGATTTCTCCCATATTCCTGGTGTGAAGGGTACTAGCCAAGCCACAAGCCGCCATCTCGCTCCTTCATGTGTCTCAGTCCAACCATTGATCAGTCATGGTGCCAATTCTGCCTGCAGACATCGCTCCAACCTGCCTCCTCAGTAGGCCAAACCTGATGTTAGCTCATTGGCATTGCAGCAAGTTCCTTCTGACCATTCGCTCTGACTGGAAAACTTGGCCTCTTCCTATCCTCCGTCTTTCATTCTGTGACCAGAGTGACCTTTTAAATCTGAAAATGTTTCTGCTCACCCCTTCTGATGCTTCAGGAGACATCTTGGGTAGAGAGGGGTATTGCTTACCTCCTTCCTCCCTTCCCGCCACACAATCCTTGTGCTGCCCCAAATGTGGCGCATTTCCTTATGTGACTCCACATGCCTCTGCCCAAGTTCCCTCCTCTGTCTAGAGTTATTTCTTCCCTGACTTCCCATGTATTCACATTACTATGTGTTCTTCAAAATTCAGCATCACCATCACCTCTAAGGAGCCAACCCTCATTTTTCTCTCCTGACCTCACGAGGCCACGCTGTGCTTCTCACCTGTGAAACTTGAATATAGGAATTACACTGTCTCTTCTCTTGACCATCTCTGCTCACTGGATTCTGAGCTCCTTGAGAACAAGAGCTATGCCTTTTTTGGTCTTCTGTTTCATATGTCTGACACAGACTAGGCAGTCAGTGAACATTTATTCAGCAAATGCATGAAGTGTTAGGCTGAGCAGAAGTGAGAATGGATATGAAGAGATGTCATGCACTTACATTTCCTGCCATCTGTGCCATTTGTTCAGTCTCAGATCTCATGGTCACACCACTCCAAGCGAGGTCAAATACTGTTTCTTGAGAAACTTCTGGGGCCTCGTTCCATGTTCAGTTGTTTAATCACAATTATTTTTATTTTTGTATCGGTCCATGTCCTGAACGATCAAAGAAAGAGGATATTTTAGAGTGTTGACCATCATGGTTCCATGGAGAAAGAAAAAACAGACGAAGCTCTCTGATAGTAAAAGGGATTGAATAATCTTGCCATTCAAACTGTAGTATCAAAGTATCATTATATAAGTTGCAGCCAAGTGTGTGAGTTCCTTGGCTTTTTTCGGTGTGCAAAACAGAATTTTATTTTTATTTTAAAGATGCGGGGTACAATTCAGAATTAGGTATACAAGTGGTCATCGTACAGGTAAAGTTTGGGCCTCCTTTGGTTCCCACTTTACCTGGTTTGAGATCAGGTACCCTTATTGATGGCAAAACAGAATTTAAGACGGGGAACAGAGATAACACATTCTATATAGCCCATGAGACCCTGGCTTGATTGTTTGGATCTTGCTGGTAAAATCTGGCTTTTGCTAGTTTTCTGTTCACAGCTGGTAAGGTTGTTCCAGATTTAAATGGATGACTCCTTTATTGACCAAAGTTCATGATAATAAAGTAAAGTATTCCATCCCTAGCATTGCATTCATGACCTTTTCAATGAAATGTCAGTCTTTTCTTTGTGTGTTAGCGCACTGGCCTTTACTCCATAGGCCAAAGGAGCGGCCCATGTCAAACTAATGTCCTTGTTTCTCCATCACATCATCCCTCTGGGGCAGAAAGGATGGTGTCTTACTTATCCTTATCTCCAAGTTACCAGCTCAGTGCCTGGCATTTAGATGTTAAACAAATATATTGTTTAGGTAAAGCCATTAGCAGCATGATCTAATGACCATACACAGAAAGTATGTGTGGGAAACTTGTATTTTAAGAATTATGAGCTGGGCTCGGTGGCTCAGCCTGTAATCCCACGCCTTGGGAAGCTGAGGTGAGTGGATTGCCTGAGTCCGCGGGTTCGAGACCCGCCTGGGCAACTTGGCGAGACCTCATCTCCACAATAAATCAAAAATCAGTTGGGCATGGTAGCGCGCACCTGTAATTCCGGCTACTCGGAAGGCTGAGGCGGAAGGATCGCCGGAGCCCAGCAGGTCGAGGCTGCGGTGGCCGGGAGCGGCCACTGCACTCCAGTCTGGGCGACAGAGTGAGACTCCAACTCAAAAAAACAAAAACAAAAAATAGAAAAAAATTATGTTTTAAGAAGTGGTGAATTATTTCAGTGTGAATCCAATATTAATTGCCATCAATAATGGATGAAATATATTGAGCATTTACTGTGAGCTCCATGCTCTACTGACTCTTGCATTAAGAGAAAGACTCAGTTTTATACTTTGAAAAGAAGGAAAACAGGAAGTAAAATATAAGCACATTTAATAGCACGAGGGGCTTTAGTAGAATAAGGGTGCTAAGACAAAGTATTCCTACACAGAAACCCTCCCAGGTCTGTTTCTTTATTATGGAATGTGACATGAAGGAAAGAAAAACATAGCAAATCATAAACATTTGCAGTTCTCCCTTTCCCTCACCATCTGAGGAGGCAGAAAGGTAAATGATTAAACTGAGATTAGGCTTTAAGTTGTCCCTTAATAGAAAATATGGTGGTGGGTGGGGTGAGAACAGTCATTAGAAGGACCTGCGAGAGAGCAGGGTGAGGTGGGAAGCATAGCAAGGAGCAGTTGTCATGTGAAGTAGACTTGGGGAGAGAGGAGTAAAAAGACTTTTAGGGGGGTCTTTCTGTGCAGGGTATCCTGGAATCTTTCCACACCTCCCCCCATCCTCCCATTCACACCTGCTGTCCAGGCCGCCTGTGGCCAAGACCTGAATGCTTTCAGCTCTTCCTGCTGTCAGATTAAGGTTTCTTTTAGATGGGACACAGAAAGCCAGCCTCCATCTGTACATTGGCTGCAGTGACAAACACTGGAAGTCCGCACCCTCACTGCCTTGGAGCAATGGATACAGGAAAACAGCCTAAAAACAGTTTTGAGTTTTAAAAAATCCCTGTCCTCTCACTCCACTCTGTCCTTAACTACATTACATTATGAATTTTTTCAGCTAATCTTATTTCCACAAAAGCAAACACTTCCAAGGGAATTCTTAATTTCTCCTTGAGCACAATTACTAAGAGCCAGTTACCAATTAGTGGAACCTGGATTTGGGATATTTTGATATATTTTGAATAGACTTCCATTCTGTATAACTCATTGTCTTAAATCTGTAAGTGTAGACATATATCAATATAGAAAGGGCAGTGGCTTTTAGATTGGGCACTTTAATAATAATACTCTATGACTGTTTGACTACTGGGACCTCTCAGATGAGCAGGAAATTTGGGAGAGACTTGAGAAGTACTGGAGTATGTCGTAATGTTCAATGTGGATAACCTGGACTAGCGGAGTTTTCCACATTAGAGAGAAAGCTCAGAACATTGTATAATGCACCTGTAGTTAGTTTGCAATGGGAATTCTGCAGTTTGGATGAGTGGGAGGAGGAGTTGAATGTTGTTGATATCATTACATAATAACTGAAATCACTATATGATGAAGTCATTCCTTCACACATAAGCAGCTTTATATGCCTGTAATGTTTTGCCAGGGCTGCTGTAACAAAATACCACAAATTGGGTGGCTTAAGCAACAGAAATTTAGTGTCTGGTAGTTCTGGAAGCTGGAAGTTGGAGATCAAGGTGCCAGCAGGACCAGACTCCCTCTGAAGCCCCCAGAGAAGGATTTGTTTGAGGCCTCTCTCCTAGCTTCTGGTAGTTTCTTAGCATGTGACGGTGTAATTTTAATCTTCACGGGGCATTCTTCCTGTGTAACTGTGTCTAAATTTTACCCTTTTATGAGGACTCCAATCCTATCAGATTAGGGACCACCCTCCTCCAGGGTGACCTCTCCTTAATTAATCACATCTACCACAACCCTACTTCCAAATAAGGCCACGTTCTGAGATCCTAGGGGCTGGGATGTCAACACAAGTCCTGCCAGTGATAGTTTTTTGGGGGCTCAGGGTGAGTCTAGTAGCTGTGCTTTCAGCAGCTTGCCCTTTTGGGGAGATGAGTGTCAAGCATTCAGATTTCAGGTGACAAGGCCCTCTTGAGTCTGTGATGTAATCTCACACTCTTCCTAAGTGCTATTTATGGCCTACAAGCCTGTGAACATTTGAATGCGCGTGTGCAGAAAAGACAATGAGCCAGACAGGCTTCTACACCCACTTAAGAGCACTCACATGGATCAGTCACCCGCCCTGAGTGCCACGTTAGACTTGACATCTGAAATGTGTCTGGCATTTTCAGGTAGAGAAGCCTTTAAAAAAAACATCGCATGGATGCCATTTCCCTACTATCTCCCTAAAAGAGCCCAAACACAGAAATCATAAATAACCAAGCCTCTGAAGAGTCCTGGAACAAGGGTAAAATGCTGTAGCATGATATTTAATTTTGTATGCTGTGGTCTGCCTGGCAAATAGTAGCTACTCATTAAAAGTCTGAGAGCCAATGATAAATGGAGTCTCTGTGCCCTGGGTGTGGATCTTAAAGAGAGCTGCATTCAGCCCCCTCTCCTGGCCTCTGTTCCAAGCAGAGGGAACCTGATGTGTTGTTTCCAGTGCTTTGTCACACTCTGCATGTGATCTGGGCAGAACACAGGTGGTCGTGAGGCAGTGACATATGCCCTGATTCCATCCTGGCCAAAGCCAGAGAAATGCATGCCCTGACATGTTGAAGGCCACCTTAGAAGAAAGTCCTACAGCCAAACCAATGCGTGCCCTTAGGATGCAGAAACATTCCACACCCCACCACTGGGCAGATGTGCACAGCCCATTCACGCCCATCTATGTTTCCCATGTTGCTCGTTTTTTCTTGTTTTCCCTTCCTTCCTCTTACTTCCTAAGCCACATGATGAGTTTATCCTTTCAGAACCCATCTTAAGGATATGTCAACAAATGACCCATCTGGAGGCTTTCTGTATATTTGTTTGCAGATTGAGTGTCCACCGCCTTTGCTTTCCTTCCAGCATCTTCTCGACACCTCTGTAGAGTCATTTATGACTCTATGTCATAGTGACCTCTACATAGGCCTGTCTCCCAACAAGACATGGAGTCCCAACTAAATTTTACTCATCTCCATTTTCCTAAAACTGGTACTGTGCCTAGCTAACACTTGGTGTTCAGTATATGAGAGTCGACTGTCCTACTGAATGAACCCCTCTTCTGTGCTTGTCTAGCATAGCATTGTTTCGAAGTGTCATGAAGGACACAAAGAAAAAGAATTGCTGGAAGACCATTCTTTTGAACAGCTTGCATTTTAAAGGGAAGACATACTTATTCAAAACAAGTACTAGCATAATAATTCAATAAGTCAAGAAAAAGACCCAGTGGTCTAGTAGAAAGTGCACTGTTCATAGACTCAGTAGATCTGAATTTCAGTCCTGGCTCCACAGGTTACATATTCTGTGACCTTGCTGAGCTTCAGTTTACTGACCTAAAAAATGGGCCTAATGCCTACCTTAAAAAATTAATAGGGATATGAAAGGGAATGACGTATATAGAAGTGCTTTGTGAGTGATAAAGTGGTATGTAAATCTAAGTTACGTTGTTTTTATGACACAGGGAAGTATGTGGGTAAGGACTGGCCAATGGAGTGGTTCAGGCAGGCAAAGTTCTGAGTTTCTAGACAGGAGTTAGAAACTTGCCAGAGAGGCCGGGTTCGGTGGCCCAGTCTATAATCACAGCACTTTGGGAGGCCAAGGTGAGTGGATTGCCTGAGGCTGCGGGTTCAAGACTCACCCAGGCAACTTGGTGAGACCTTTTCTCTACAATAAATAATAAAAGAAAATTTAGCTCGGCGTGGTAGCATGCGCCTGTCGTTCCAGCTAGTTGGAAGGCCGAGGCAGAAGGATCACTGGAGCCCAGCAGGTCGAGGCTGCAGTGGTCATGAACGTGCCACTACACTCCAGCCTGGGCGACAGAGTGAGACTCCAACTCCAAAAAAAGAAAAGAAAAGAAAAGAAAAAAGATGGCTCGGTGGCTTAGCCTGTAATCTCGCGCCTTGGGAGGCTGAGGTGAGTGGACTACCTAAGCCCACGGGTCCGAGACCCGCCTGGGCAATTTAGCGAGACCTCATCTCTACAATAAATAAAAAATTAGCTGGACGTGGTAGCGCGCGCCTGTAGTTCCAGCTACTTGGAAAGCTGAGGCGGAAGGATCGCCGGAGCCCAGCAGATCGAGGCTGTGGTGGCCGGGAGCCTCGACTGGGTGACTGAGTGAGACTCCAACTCAAAAAAGAAAAAGAAAAAGAAACTTGCCAGAACTTTGAAGAATAAGGCCATTTTGGATAGGCAGGGAGAGGGGATATGACCTGAGTAACTGTACATGATGTACACTGGGCAGGGAGGGACAATGAGTGAGCCCCACGGCGGAAACAGAGGACTGGTGGTGCCCGAGATTGCTCTGCCCACCATGGAGTATGCAGGAGGTGCTTGAAGCTTAAGTTTCCCAAATGGAGCTCAACTACTCATCATATTACATACACATGCTGTTATGTGTGATGGTGCTTTTGTACTAACCCTGCAACAACTGATCGAGCCATAGGAAATCGTTTACCATTCCCCAAACACAGCACGCACTTCTGCTGTCATTGCTTTACACAGATTCTGCATCGTTTATGGAAATGCTGCCCTTCTGTCTTTGGTGACTGCTCTGCTCTTCTTCAGGATTCAGCTCGGATCTCGTCTCCTCTGTGCCGTATTCCCGACAGCAGCCCCCTCTCACCACCCACCTCTGCACACACGCAGTCTTGCTCCTCTCCGCTCTCTGCTCTCGGAGCACGGTTCAGCCACCCCCACTAGAGCATCGATCCCAGTGAGCTGTGGTGGTTCTCTTGGTGTCTGTCTCCCCGCAAGACCATGGGCTCCTAAGGAACACTAGTTGTAGCCTGCTCAACTCTAACCCTTCAGAGCTCGTGTGACCTGTATAATCTGACCCATGTAGGTGCTCAGTAATTGGAGGGACAGAGGGAAGAAAAAGGAAGCTCCTTTCAAACTCTGTATGTTCTTCACACAAAAAAGCAGGTCCATCTCTTTGCCAGTAGGAAGCGTAGTCTTTTGGGTTACCGTCAGGGATGGAACTGGAGGGATGATGAGAATTGAAGTGGTCACATATCCAATCCAAGGCAGAAAACAAAAGAGTGTGCTTTACTCAGTCCAGTGTAATGGTTCCAACTTTGCTTCCTTTAAAGTAGGCATATTTTTGACTTTTTGCAGTGTTTGGGTCAATTTGGGCTGCTAAAACAAAATACTATATAATCTGGGTGCTTATAAACAACAGAAATATATTTCTCATAGTGCTGATGGCCAGGAAGTCCAAGTTCAAGGTGTCAGCAGATTGGATATCCTGTGGTAAGAGCTCATTTTCTGGTTCATAAACAACCCCTTCTTGCTGTGTCCTCATATGGTGGAAGGGGTGAGGGAGCTGACTGGGTTCTCTTTTATAAGAGCACTACCATTTGTAAGGGTTCTGCCTTTATAACCTAATCACCTCCCCAAAGGCCCCCACCTTCTAGTGCTATCACCTTGGGAGTTAGAATTTCAGCATAAGAATTTGACGGTGGGCATGGGAGGTGGAAAAATACATCTAGACCATTATTGGCAGAAATAATGATATGTTGTTCTTTATTTGTAGCAATTCTAAATATGAGTTGATTCTATTTCTTTAAATCTTCAGGGATTTTTGTGGTGTAATTCTTGAGGATACTGGAAATTGATAGGAGTGTTCATGTGAGTAAATGAATGATGGAAGGAAGGGATGAAACCATTCTGAAACTATATTGATAGGTCCCTGCTGATATCTCTTTGTAGACCTTTCACCTTTCAAAAATAGCTACAGGTCTCTGCACACACTAACTTCCTTAGGTGAATGTAACCATAGTTTGACAATGCTTTTGAATCAAACTATTCTAAAGACTAGGGTTTTTTAAAAAACCAAAAAGTAGAATTTGGTGTCAACATTTGGTTTACAAAAAGTGATTTCAAGCCAGGCATGGTAGCACGCGCCTGTAGATCCAGCTATTTGGAAGGCTGGGTGGAAGGATGCCGGAGCCCAGCAGGTCAAGGCTGCGATGGCCGGAGCGGCCACTGCACTCCAGTCTGGGCGAGAGAGTGAGACTCCAACTCAAAAAAAAAAAAAAAAAAAAGTGATTTCAGAGTTTGTCAACTATATTCAGATATCTGGAAAAAAAAAAACGTAAATGGTGTACTTAAGACATTTGTTTTCATATTCTTGGTTCTTATGAAATAAAGGGAAACTGTCTTGAAAAGCTATAGTTTTTTAAATTAAAAGGCAATTATGAAGCTGGTGCAATTTGTTTTTGCCTTTGCAGAAACTCAATGTGTAAATGGTCTGTCTCTAATCTTTTTGTCTCCTCCGTCACCTTCCCACCTACATACACCCCGTGCCGGCTGTTTCCTTTATGTCATTGCAGTGTTTTGTGGGTGATTGTTGGTTGAAGCCACAGTCCATTCAAATTCACTAAACTAATTGACTACAAGTCCTCCTAGGTTAAGTGAAATTCTATGAGTAGACTAGTCAAAATACAACCCCCCCATACCCCAAGAGGACATTTCTTCTCATTTCAGGTGTGCTCTGGGCTCAAAGAAAGGATTTAGTCCAAAGTGCCTCAGGGTTTTGTTCAGTCCAGAAGTGTAATTTTTTTCTCTTTTGCCTGTAGCTATTTCCTTAACATTACTGAAAGGACTCTTTTCCTAATGAAGCATGAAAATTGATCGTATCTTGCCAGGAGGGTTCTTCCTAAGTCTTAAGATATTAAAGATTTCATGAGAACCACATGAAGAATATCTTCTTGAATCATTTACATTTTCCCCTTTTGTAGGCTTATGTAACCATGCAGAAAATCTAATAATAAGTGTGCTATTAGTGTACCATGTGCCATCCTGCAGGCAGCCCTGCCGTGGGGCCCCGTGCCCAGGGCTCGTGGATAGCATTAAAGTGGGCGAGTTTCTGAAGTAAAGCCCAGTTGGAAAATCTATAGCTAATAGAACAGAAAGTCAGGTTTTTTTAAAATCAGACTTTTCCTCTCTTTCCCTGTTCAGTCTTCTTTTCTCTTTTCTTGTGGCAGAAGGAAACACAGTAGCCATAGGTCTTTCTCTTGCAATGGAGTATATTTTCCAAAGTAATGGACTGTTTTGATTCTCCAAGCAATTCAGATGAGTACAGAGAGCTAAATTTGGGTTTGAGAGAACCCTTAAATTAGTATCGTAGGAGGGCAATACATCAGAAACGTAAAGATGCAAGCATTATTGTCAGCACCCATTTACAAATGACAGATTGGTATTACCCAGTCTTTCTCATATTCTAACATCTAATAAAAGTTTCTGTCCAGGTCCCCAGAAACTACCGAGATTATCAGGGTATAAAAGAAGGAATGAATAATTTTTTTTTTTTTTTGAGTTTGAGTCTCACTCTGTCGCCCAGACTGGAGTGCAGTGGCCGCTCCCGGCCACCGCAACCTTGACCTGCTGGGTTCTTGCGAGCCTTACACTTCAGCCTTCCAAGTAGCCGGAATTACAGGTGCGCACTACCACGCCAGGTTAATTTTTTGATTCATTGTAGAGATGAGGTCTTGCCTGCCCAGGCGGGTCTCGAACCCGCGGGCTCAGGCAATCCACTCACCTCAGCCTCCCAAAGGCATGAGATTACAGGCTGAGCCACCGAGCCTGGCTGAAATGAAGAATTTTTAAAACCCCCCAATTTTTGTCACCAGGCATAAGGGGATATTCAGTGTGCATTAGCATGTGTAGATAAAGACATTGCAGAGTTATTGACAACTGTTTCCTCAGACACTTACCATGATGACACTTGCTTTTGACTCTGAGCAACAGGGCTGCAGTCCTTAAAGTTTCACTATTCGTGCTTGGGGAGAAAAGAGTTTTTTGTTCCAGGTGGCTTAGTCATAGAAATTTGTAAAGTCAAGCCTGGGTCATGATGATCCCTCCCAGATACTGGTGCCTTCCCGATAATGTCAGAGTTACTCTTTCCTTCGTGGTGTTCTTCTTTTGGTGTGATGATGGTGTCTGAGCACCTCCTAGGCTGCCTCTGCTGGGAGAGGGCAGACTGCCTGGGCTTTACCCAGCCTTACCTCTTGCATTGTCTTCACCCTGCTGCTCCTCTGCAAAGTCGCCGAGTAGATGGGTGAGTGGGCGTCTTTTCTCTGGCAGCCCAAACCGAGTGATTCTGAAGAGAAGTTAGCAGGACTCAGCTGCTGCTGCAAAGCCAGTCAGGGCACTGCTCTTCCGCACTGCTGCAAAATTAGATGTTTTCAGGGACTCGGGTGCATGCCATGCCCTCCTTTCGTCCTTGAAAAAATATAAGAAAGTGTTCATGTTACACCGCAGCTATTTGTGTTGCTCAGGTGTATTTCTCTTCTTTGAGAGAAATGGTATTCCCACAATATTTATGTGCTGGGGCTTTCTCCTTTCATCCCAGGCCCCAACTTGGCTTATGTCAGACAGAGGTGGGAGCAGCTGATCGTGGGGGCGCACTTACCATCCAAACCTCACGATCCTCACAGGTGTCCTTTCAACACCACTCACCCAGAGCAGCAAGCCATTGATGATACATCACCATTTATACCTTTGGAGACATTTTCTCTTTAATTGATGTTCACTTGGACCTAAGATAGTTCATTAAAGGTCCAGAGGTGCTCATTAAAACGAACACTGGATAGTATGGTAGATGCAGCTCGTCATTATGAGTCCGAGAAAGGGCTCTGTGGAACTTGTTATATACGGCATTTATAGATTGTTAAATTAAAGGATTAGTGTTGTGCTAAACCATTTTCAGGTTAATCAGTTGTGGGAAACCAGATTTGATATTTAAGCAGGCTTAAACTATGGCTTTATAGTAAGAAAAGTTGTTAAGCTACTGTTATTTCTAATAAACCCTCTAGCTTGCTAATTGAGCGTACTCTGCAATTTTTCACTTAACTGAATATGGTGTTATTCCTTCATTTGGTTGTGTGTGAGCCTTTTTTTTTTTTTTTTTTTTTTTAAGCATGGACTCTGCCATTTTTTTTCTCCTGCCCCTATCCTGAAAGCTTCTGGTACAATCCTAGGTATATAGCAAAGGTTGAGAAATTTGTTTCTTGAGTGATTGCTATATTGTTAGCATGTCATTACAATGTGTTATTGCATGGTTTATGTCATGGTGCTTTATGTAACATGTGCCTGTTTGCAGAATAACATTGCTATAACATGTTGATCTGTGACCAATTTGTTACTAGCAATAGGAAAAGCATTACAGAGTTCATATGGGAAGTAGAGAAAATACAGAGGTCTAATCTGGGTGTGATGTCCTAACCTGATACAGATGAGGCTTCCAGACAAGCCCTTGGAGTGACCTGAATTTTTTCACCAAGAAATGCGGGTGGGACAGATCAAAAGGTCTGTTTGCTGTTTATCTTTCACTTGGCAACTGCTAACAATTGCCTTTTGTCCATATACATTAACATGTCCATAAAGCTGACAGAAAATAAAATTGTTAAAAATTATGTAAATGGGCTGGGCATGGTGGCTCATGCCTGTAATCTCAGCACTTTGGGAGGTCTAGACAAGAGGATTGCTTGAGACCAGGAATTCAAGACTAGCCTAGGAAAGACAGTGAGACCTCATCTCTACAAAAAATAGAAAAATTAGCTGGGTGTGGTGTTGCACCTGTAGTCCCGGTTCTCGTGAGGCTAAGGTGGAAGGATTGCCTAAATCCAGGAGGTCTAAGCTGCAGTGAGCCGTGATCATGCCACCGCACTCCAAACTGGGTGACAAAGTGAGACCCCCCACACACTCAAAAAAATTACATAAATGGAGAAACTAAGACACAAGAATTTTTAGATCATTTATAAGTGGTGGCCAGAGCACTTATATAGAGAAATCAAGTTGTCAAGCCATAATAGATATAAGAATACAACCGATAGTTACAGACTTCCAGGAATAGAATGAGCCTTAAACAGACACGTTCTTGGGCTGTGTGGACCAGGACATCCCCAAACCTCCTTGAAGCGGGAGTACTGATCACCTGCATGGCCCCATGTGTTCCTTCACTCAAGATTCTTGTCCAGTTTCATATCACACACACCCTTCCTGCCAAATAAAACTCCTGTCTCTACGTTCTCCACTCTACCAGAGTCCTATTTTAGAGTGTCTAAGCTATCAATACTACCATAAAGGAGTCAGTTGATTGTAGACATGGGACCTCAGCATTTCAGCAATGACAATTACTGCTAACCTTTACCAAATGGAATCCACTTTAAAATGGACAGATTTGAGGCAGAGTGTATGATGGACTAAATGAAGTCTTATTGCCTTTCTGTAGTGGAAGACTGTACCTCAGTTTGCAGTTTCTTCCTAGCTCACCCATCTCTTCTATCTGTGAGTTTCTCTCATGTTCCCTCTCAACTTCTTTTTAATTCTCTTCTTTCTCTCGTTTCTCTCCTTATCGCCTGTTCCTTTTGATGTGCCTTTTCCCTACTTTCTCATTGGCCCTAGGCCTGCTGAGGCCAAAGGCGTGGGATATAGGCTCCATGCCAATCTTTCTTACAAGGCACAATCTGCTTCTTGGCATTTCTTTAGACGCTCAACTTTTTGTCTTTCTAGTATTTGTTTCAGTTTCACAAAAGGAAAATCGTTTGGATTTGAATAATGTTTCAATTTGTTGATTTTTTAAATATTGATTTTAAAAATAGATATTAACAATATTAAATAAAGATAACTGAGGTATTGATGCTAGCCTTCCCTAGATTTAATCAAAGTCATTATATTACAGAAATGTTATGATATCATATGGTTCAGTAAAGAAAGAAGTTGAAAAATGTGTACATTTCTGTGACCTCTTTTGACATTTTGGATTAAACAAATTCAAACAATTGTATCAATTCAGGTTAAATATTGGTTTTAATTTTTTTAAGAGTAGATTAGCATCCTGTGTGTCTTTTGCTGTCCCTTTTTTTTTTTTTTAACCTGACCAGCTGGAATGGGACTAGTGTTAATTAGAAATATTAACATCTTTGAAGATCATAAGTTTTTGCCTGGTACAGTAAATCCTCATTCATTCACATGCTTGGTGAAAGTCTAGTGTGATTAAAGAAAAGCATTAAAAAATGTAACTGCATCATTTTTTTTCTCATGCATTAGCTCATATTTAGTGCCTATTGGTGTTTTAATAGATACTCAATTTTAATTAACAAAATATTTGTGTGTAGTTGAGTATTTTCGAAACCAATTAGAACAGTTCCTTTTTGTAAGTAAATTAAATGCTATTCTTAGACTGTGGTGTGTATCATTCATTTGCTTTGCAAAACCCTTCTTTCTAGTTGGTATGAAAGCCCAGCTCCACTAGAATTGATTGCATTTCCGTAATTTCTGACATTCTGTGCTCCCGATGGCAGGGGCTCTGCCTTGTCCCCCACCACATCCTGGGGCCTGGCTCCTAGAATGATTTCAGCTGGTTGGGACTCAATCAGTATTTGCTCACTTATTAAAATTTAGCTCCATTCATTTATATGACACAATTACTTACCATTTGCCAAGTGCTTTTGGATGTGACAATTAGTTACATATGGGAGTTTAAGGTTTTTCCAGTTTCATTTAATTTCTCCTCCAACTAGTTTTTCTAAAGTTGATTCTATATTGTAATTCTAATTACAATACAGTGTTAAGCGAAAGAAAGAATTCAGAATTATATATTCAGAATTATTCTAATTTTGTAAATATATATATAGATATATGTGGGCTTTAAAAATGAATTAATTTATATATATATATCAGAAAATAATCAAAATCTAAATAGTGGCTGTATCAGGTTGAGTTTTATATTTTTTCTAAGCATAAAGAGTTTTATATTTTTTAAGTTTCCTGTGTTTCCAAATATAAGGCCATTTTAGTTTTATATCAAAAAATATATTTTTTTTAGTTGTACATTAAAAATATTAGTTTTGGAGATAATCTAGACACCTGGAGGATAAAAAGTTGTTATTTCTTCTCTCATAGCTATCTCAACTTTTCTTAAGACCATTTTCACAAATTCCTTTCATTACACTCCACACAATTTTATAGATCTGTACCTTTCAGATCTTTGACTGTAATTATTGAAGAAAAGAATAGACCCAAATGAAAACAGTTGCATTTTTGAAATACGTGGAAAGAATAGCTCTTTTCCACTTGAGGGTCAAGGTAGCAACCTTGCTGGCCTCTGTCTGGGTCATCAGAACCACATTACTTAACTTCTGCATCATTTCCCTCTTCTGGTCATTATAATATTTATAAGATCCCATCTCATGCAGATTCTTGGGAGGAGCAAATCATATCCTAATGTGTGTGAAAGGGCTTTGAATGACAATGACCACATTATGATCACTATGAGCATTCTTTCTAGTTCTACAAAGGCAGAAGTAAGCTGCAGGTGTTTTCTTTATCTTGGTCCAAGAACCAGGCACATCCAGGTTTTGCTGCTTTGCCCTCACGCATGAGGAATTAGAAGGTAAATGACAATACTGCTCTTCATAACTAATAGCTTCAGGGTTCATGACAGTTGATTTCTTGGCTTCAACTAACATTTCAGAGACCATTATACACAGCAATCATCCTCTGCAGAGGTAGAGAAAACTCATTTTTCAAAGCAAATAGTCCCAAGTCAGGGCTTCAGCCCTGGTGGAATGAAATAAAGAAGGAGAGTTTATCTTGAAGGCAAGCTAGCATTTAAGCCGATGTTGGATTATTATCAGAGATGCCTGTCAGAGGGCAGCGAGTATTGAAGATGCACACCCTTTTGCACATCTTTAAATGCCTGTAAGTGCTTGCCAGGAGCCAAAAGTGAAAGAGAGGATGCATCCAAATGCTAGAGGTTAGCCTCTATCTGCGGGCATTCACCAATAAGTAAAAATGGATTGCACAGTGCAGGACTATGTGTGATTCTGCTGTTCTAAAGCTCATTCCTTTTATTTTAAAGGATGCCTATTGTCCTTCCAAATTTTGAGCCATAACTGTGGGGGAGGAGGGAGGAGAACCTATGTTGGATATTGGGTTTATTTGTCCACATGAGTGGAAAGAGATATGACTGGAGGTTGAATAGTATAGGGAAAGACACATACCGTCCATCCATTATCATCTTCATTCTGAATACTAGAAACAACAGAGGAGTTTTAGAAGACAAGGTAGATGGTTTCAAGTTACGAGAACATTTCCTTCTATTTTTAATGGTGGTAGAGTGATTTGTGGGAATGAAGATTGTGGGGAGGGGCACAGAGGAGCACCAGGAAGAGACAGTTAATTTCTCAGTCCTCGTTAATTGAGTTTTGACAGTTTAGTGATATCCTTTAGTTTCAGAGGGTGTTTCAGTGTTATTCTGTAAAAGCATCCTGGGGTGTGTTTTATGGCTACAGTATATTGATTATCTTATACACATATTGAAGTAAAGATATCTTTTAACATTTCAGGTACTGACTCATGGCTCAAATTTGAAAATCTTTTTAGCACTTTTTAAAACATCAGTGAAAATTAATATAGTTTTATAGATTTATGTACTAAGATGCAGATTAAGACATGTGGAAGCTCATGAACATACCAGGAAAAAAATTTCTCAAGTCTGTTCATTACTATTCCTCTTTACATTTTTTATTATTTAATAGCTTGTTCCTTGAATATGTGTGACTTGGGATTAGACGTGCCAGTTGGAAGACCTCAGAGGTTCAGAAATTCACAGACATGTGAAATATAAAGCCATATTCATTTAGCAGATACTGATAGGCATATAAAATAGAGCCTCCATCATCTATCTTTAGAAAAAGAAGATTTAACAGAAGTATAATTAATTTGCCAACTCTGCTTCCCAATTGAGACATTTATCAAAGTTGATCTTTAATCATTAGTTTCCTTATCTGTAAAATGAAGTCTATTATGACCTCTAAGGTCTATTTGTAACAGTTAGGATCAGGTTCAGTTCCACGTTACCAAAAAAAAGGAAAGGCTAAGGAAAAAGACATTTGTTTTTCTCCCACAAAACAAAGGTTGAGAGGTTGGCAATCTAGGATGGATATGCCAACTTCCCAGAAACCTTGTCACCTATCTTTTATTCTGCCATCCTTAGTATATTTCTTATGTACAAGACCTTACTTAATCTTTAGCCTTTCCATGAGCATTCTAGAAAGCAGGAAAGAGAAAAAGAGAAAGACCTAACCTCCTTTTCAAACCACTTGCCAGAGGTCTCATACTACATTTTTATTTTCTTATGTCAACCAGAATTAAGATTCAGCACACTTAGCTGCAAGGGAGGGTGGAGGTCAAACCTTTTAGTTGGGCAGCAAAGTGTTTGGCTCAAAACCAAGGTCTCTGCTTCTAAGGTAAAGAAGGAAAATGGGATATTGGGATAAGCGACAATTATCCTCAGATTTTGAGCTCCACATGCCATGATCTTATATTTCTAGGAAAATCTGACATACACAATTAAGTCTGACTGTATGTTGAGTGTGTACAAGTCAGGCAACTCACACTATGAGTTTAGTTACTCATTTAGTGAATGCCCACATTCATCTTTCCCTCATTTCAACCTGGGATTATATTTCCATGCCTCGATCTGAATCTTTAGGCTTATATTGTGTGTGTATGTGTCAGAAACAGAATCTTTACTGAAAGTTGTATTGAGTACAAGCACAGTAACTCAGCAATTTATAACTGCCCCCTCCCTTCCCTGTCCCTCAGCATACACGTGTTGCCCCTACACTGTCAATTTTTAATGATTAATAGCAACTGGGAAACATGTGCTTTCCGTGAGAGTTGTATGTACCTGTTAATGTTACTTGGGGTCACAAAGACTACTCCTAATTGCGTCACTGTTGTATTATGCTATATGGCTATGTCTGTGAAGACCGGTGAAGAAAGGAGGAAGCTTCCCTCAGGATAACTGAGGGAGAAAGTCACTAAAAGTTACAAATCTCTAGTTTGGGCTCTAGGCATGAGATCATACCTGAAAATCATAGAGAGAAAAAAATTTCACATTTGTAAAGTCCTTCATTTTAGTAGCTAATTAAAACCAGGACTTTTCTAGTCTGGGCCAGAATCTCCACTGGATTTTTTGTGAACATGTTACATGGGGGTTGATTGAAAGTTTGGGTCTGTTTTATTTTGTGCATATATATTTTTTAAATGTCTCATTCTAAATTTATTTCCAATCCTGATGGTGGCAAAGGGATCAGTGGGTAGTGTGCCAGAACCAGAAGTGAGCTAAGTGGTGGATTCTGAATTCATGTGGTATTCTGCATGATATAATGTTGTTTTTTAGGAAACTGCCAGCATCTAACTAACCTCTAGAAGGACAAGTAGTCGGGAAGGGAGAGGTGGTATTAGAACTGTTAAAATTGTTGTTTTTAACAAGCAGATTGATCACGAAAATTTGTTATAGAGGTTTCTTTCTCCATGTATCGACAAGGCATCATAGGTAATAAGAGGTAGACACCCGAGATTGTTTCTTTAAATTTTGCTATTGGTCTGACCAAGATTTAACCACACAAATAAATATAATCCCTGATCCTGAGAAAAGGTTAGAATGAGTTGGAACACAGGGGAATAAAGAAGTAAGCAGAAAAAAATTGTTGTTGTTGTTGTTTTTACAGTAGTGGGTATGGGAATTGTATGTATGGGAAACACATGTATTTTGGGGAATTCAAAATAGGTCCATCACGGGCAGATGGAAAAGTAGAAATGATTAATATATAGATATAGACACAGGTGATTTTACATAAATGTGGAGGAGCAGCAGGAGGTTTCTTTAGCTGGGACGGAAAAGGTAATTGTTAAAAATGAAGCCATTATGGGTTGTTTGGACCCAGGCAGAGTCTCATTATCCTGCCTAAACACCGCTTGTAAACAGTTTGCAGGTCTGAATGTACTCTCAGACTGTAGTCTGTGCTTTGAATTGACTAGAACTGAAAAAATAGATGAAAACTAAAATAATGTTTAGAGAGATTTTCTGTTTGATTATGTCATCATTTTTTCCACTAACAGATCTGGCTAAGGCCTAGGGATGTTAAGCCCCAAATGTCATTTAGTTGCTTCCATAGCATAAAGCAGAAGGAAGAAACACTTTGAAAGCCAATGATACCTTGCTCCACTATTTTTTTTTAAAAATGCTGATTGAGTTGATCCGCTTCTGTTTGTTGTCTTTTCCATGGGTACTTCTAGCTTGGCACCATCACACCAGGAAGACAGAGACAACCACTTCCGGCTGTAATCACCTGTCATTTTCCCTGGACCCTCATGTGGACTGGAAGGAAGCTCCTTAAAGGAGACAAGGCACCAGGTCACATTCTACTTCATATCCTGCAACCTTGATGCAGTGCCTGTCACATAAAATGTTTGTTGAGTATCCTGAATGAATGGGTCATTTTTTAGTTTAATAAAATGGAGCTTAAGTAGAAGATGACATTCACACTGATGCCTACAGCTTTCTATTGAGTTCACAACCCGAGTCCCTGGCATATTAGAGGTAGAAGTATCTCTGAGCGGTAGGGGGAAACCATGCCTTATTCTTACAACCTGAAAATATCTAGAACTTTGGCATGTAACCATTTTTAAAATGGTGCTCCACACTTAGTCAAATTCAAGCATTTCAATTTGGGAAATTATTTTCTGTAAATGAGCTTGCTCTGGATTGGAGTTCTGACTTCAGTTCAATCAGCTGCTCAGGTGCCAATGTTTAGTGTAATTAAAATACAGTGGGGGTCTTCAGGGTCTACCTTTAATCGACTCTAGCACGTGACCATAGTGAACTGGACACTTTTAAGTTCTGAGCTTGGAAAAGAAAAGCCAGTACCTGCTGCCAGCATGCCTTGTTTCATAATCCAGAGCATTTCAAGGCCTGCTGAATGTGGATGCCCTGAGAAATTCCCACTGACTCAATTGTATTTCAGTGTCATTTAACGAAAAGATTTCACCCAATGTTGTGGCCCCAGTATTTATTGAATAACTCTGGGTTGGGCTGTCATCTCAGCAGAATGACCCATTAAATCATACTCTCCTTGGCTGAGAGTAAACTTACTCCTAACCCACCTACCACATTCCAACAAACAAATCCAGAATGGAGAGAAGGAGCATGGACAAAATTGTAGAATATGCTGAAAATCAGCTTTTTTAAATGGGGAGGAGGGGCCAGGCCTCCTCAGTATTGGTCCACTTTGTGTATCCCAGAGGGAACATATTCTGTGTGTAAAGAAAAACTTTGCTTTCTTCTGTGGTTAGACTGTGCTGAGCAGATCAATTCATGTCAAAAAGTATCAGCTCTTCTTATTTATACCATGGCTTACGTCCCACATCACACTGTATTTACTCTTAGCAGAACCTTGAATCAATGTCTAATTGTGTTGTGTCCTTCAGTGGAGCATTAGGCACCAGCACAACCTGGTCAACAAATATTAGTAAGTACTTAGCAGTCATTACAGGACATGATATTCGCACATCATGGAATTAATTTGTGTAACAAATATTTGGTATGTGTGTATCAAGTATGTATGAGGTAATAGTGCCAAGGACTTGGGGTTGGAAAGAAGAAAAAACGTAGTCCTTGCCTTCAGAGAGCTTAGAGTCTAGAGGTTGATAGATTCTATTTTCTGTGTCTCTCTACTTGTATTTCTGAAACTGCAGACAGCCAACTGGGATATAGTAAGCAATTATTTATTTTTCTGGAAAAAATCTGTTGGGGTCAAATAACATGAAGATGGAGATGAGAAAAGTATGCAAGAGTAGAGATGGAAAATGGGGAAGAGAGTTACGAAAGAACTACCTACATATATATTATATGGCTCTATATTTGCATCTGTAGAGCATCTTGTTTAATCAGATGGCATCATGGGAACTAGAAGAGTGCTTACTTACATGAGATGCACCATACAAAGCCCTAACATACAGTAAGCACTATATAGACATCAGCTATTATCATTCCTACTACATGTTGCTAATATGTAGTCGGCACTCCATAAAGGTTTGTGAAATGCGTGGGTGGGAGAGTAAGTGCTGAAATTTAAGTCCATACATAAAAGGAGTCTTATTATTTGTATAAGTAGAGAATTTTCTATAGTACAAGCAAGAAAAAAATTTTTCACATTATATTCTGAAAAGAATGGTCTGAAAACTCAAAGTCTTCAGATATGTTTCTCTGGGCCAGGTACGGTGACTCAGGCCTGTAATCCCAGCACTTTGGGAGGCCAGAGCAAGAGGATTGGTTGAGCCCAGGAATACAAAACCCGTCTGGGCAACATCTCTACAAAAAAAAAATCCAAATAAGTATCTGGGCATGATGGTACTCATCTGTAATCCCAGCTACTCGAGAGGCTAAGGGAGAAGAATAGCCTGAGCCCCGGAGGTCGAGGCTGTGGCGAGCCATGAGCATGCCACTACGCTCAGCCTGGGCAACACAGTGAGACTCCAACTCAGAAAAAAAAAAAAAAGTTTATCTAGCCAACACCCCCCTCTATTTAAATAGAAATGGCAGGGCAGGCAGGAAGAGCCATGGTAATATATCTCCTTTGCTTCACTCTAGAGAGGAAAGGTGATAACAGGACAGAAACCAGACAGGAGTGAAGCAATGAAGGTGGTAATGGAGGTAACTGTGGTGAGAGGGAGGGTGGAGCACAGGAACAGGAGGAGGGTATGAGCGTGAGAAGGCCAGGCTAACAAACCAATACCCAAGTGGCTTCCCTGGAGTCTTCCTCCTCTGCCATGGGTAACGTGACTGCTTCTTCTGAAGTTCTAAAGCTAGAAGGAGCTTCTTGTGTTAGGGGCATTAGGCTCCAGGTTTTCACAAGCAGCTCTTCAGAGTCTGCCTTCCAGTACCATCCATGCAGGAGAAGAATTGGTTGCTTTGTTTCTCCATAACCATGAACTAGTTCATGTAGAGGGTGGGGGACAAGAATGGTCTCGGTTGTCACAGATTTCTGCTTTGGTCTGAAGCAAGCTCCACAGTTGCATGGACCCTGGGAACGGAGGGTCTACAGTTAATGACTAGACACATCAGGGCTGATTTGACTGACCTATCAAGGGAACGAAAGGCCACACATCAGACCAGGGACCTCAGGTGAAAGAACCCTTGGAACCTCCTAGATCACTGTACAGGTAGTCACCCAAATTCTCCAGATAGTTGTACAACGTGTTTTCATGCCACTGCATGCACACAATCTCAAGAAGGTGAAATGCTTTCAGAGAATGATTTCTGAGCCTACAGAAACAGTGACCATTTTAAATCAGAATACCCTCACTCAAGGCTGGCCTTGAAGAATAATCAAGTGTAATGATTGCGGGAATAAGTTCAAGCCAGACAACTGAATTATGGTTCTGACATTAAGACAACTGGAAGAACGGTGCAGGAGAAGGAGAAGTTTGGAAAAGAGAGAGGACAGTATGATCTTCTGGGAGTGAAATTTATTACTGAACATTTAAAAAAATCTGCAAGTTAAGTTGAGAGTAATTTTGTTTATACCCTAAATGCTCCAGTGTCCTTTTCTTTGATTTGTTTATGCAAGTTTTAGGATAAAGTTAGATTTTTTTAGCATATAATCTACATTTACTCCCAGAGCACTGCCCTAAGACAGTCCATCAGATATCTCCTCAAGGCTCTGGAAAGGGGGATAAAGGGCATATTTTTAAAGGTGGGTGTGTATGTGCAAAACATGTTTGTTTTAAAGAGATCTGAAATGCTGTAGAAATAATTAGCCATGTGCATGAACCAAAATAATGAGTACCAAATGGTACAATATCCTTCCTGAATCTTGTTTTAAAACAGAATGTGAATTAAACATGAAGTTCTATCATCTTTCTCTTTTCTCTTTCCTCTTGTTACTTCTGATTTTTTAGTAATCGCTATTAGCTCTTGGGTATAAATTTAATGTCCCTATACATAGAACCTTAACACAGATTCTTCTTGCCTTTCAGAGACACTAAGTGTCTCTGGGTATTACCTTAACACAGATTCTTCTTGCCTTTCAGAGACACTAAGTGTCTCTGGGTATTACACTACTTGTTTTTCCATAGGGGCCTGGAATTATTAACTATTGAGCATTTTCATTAGCCAAAATAAATTAAAGGCATGTCATAAATGTGGAACAACATTAAAGACGCTGCAAGCTACCTGCTACCTAGTCCCTGGGAGTCATTTATCTAGAAGAGGTAACGACTTTCTCACTGATTGTGTTCAAACTTCTTACCTTGTTATGTTGTTCCTTCACAAAGGGATAGGGCTGTTCTAGAATCTACTTCTACAATGTAGGGAAAAGACCCCAGCGGTGTATTGGGATAATGGAGACAGATCTGAATGTGGGCTCTGTGAGTGTGTGTGTGTGTGTGTGTGTGTGTGTGTGTGTGTGTGTTTTCCCCACTGGATTTCCTCAAATGTAAAGTCACTGAATCACTTTTCTAATAATGATTTGCACGACCTTATGGGGTCTCCTTTCTCAATGAATATGTTACCATTACAAGATTTGATATTGGCTATAGGGCTTCCTTGAATGAGCTCTAGGCTTAAGAACCAGTTGAAGAGGGAACAAACAAGTGTTTTCCAAGAGGTTTACTTCTCTTAAATTGAAACACAGTCATGTTCCCCGGCTCTCAGGGCACTTGCACAGAGCCCATATGTTTACCCAAGTATTGCTTGGTGACGTGGGAGGCTCAGCCGGTGTAATCCCAGGCATGAGATGTTCAAATGCTGAATATGTTATTCAAGCACATTATTTCCCACTGACATATGAAAATTTAAAAATAAAATAATAATGCAAATTTATATATTGAATCATGGGGCTAGAAAACACATTTCAGATGTCATCTCATGTATCTATTCCCCACTTGAAAAGTAGAATTATAGAACTGTTGTCTTTGAAGTCATCTCTGGCCATATAGTTGAATCTAGTGGGCCTCAATCCAGATTCCGAGTTAGTATCTTTTAGAAGTTCACCAGGGCTTCTCATGTTCAATGGGTCTTGAGAACCACTGATCTAATCCAATGACCTTTCTTAATCCAATGTCTGTCTTTCTTTTTACTGCCTTTCTTGGGTATGTCTCCCAGCCTCAACTTCCTTCCTGGGTACTGAGTGTTGTTTCTGTATTCCTAGTTCCCTTGCCTATTCTTCATTGCCTCAGAAAAGAGTGCATACGTTTATCTTAGAACCACATAAAGCTGAATGAGTCTTATACTGAATGAGTCTTACACTTGATTATCTGCCCCTCCTCCAGAACAGCATACCTTCTGTTTTATTTATCATATTACAGTTATTCTTTTCTTATTCCTGACTGAGTGCTCTGATTCCTTTGGCTTAATCCAGCTTACACCAGTCATGCCCTTGGCCTTCCTAATTCTTTGTGTCTCTATTTCATATTCATTGTCACTCCTGAGCTCTGGAACCTGAGCTGATTTGACTGCACTCTTCTGCTCAGGAAGCCAGATGTAGAGTGAAAAGTTGAATGGTTTTGGAATTATATCAAATTCTAGACCTTGAGTATGAACTGAATTAAAACATTCCAAAACCATAGGACCTTTGTAGTACACATTGTTACTCTAGGCTTCAGTTTCACCACCTATAAAATAAGCTGCATTTTTTATAAATGGAATAACTATAAATGAATAGAAATCTATGTGAAATTTGCATAAATTTCATATAGATTTGAATTTCTTGACCTTAGGCTAAAACCAACTTTGGAGAATGCTGGTAAAAAGGAAAAGCTGAGGTGTTGTATCCATATTATTGCTCAAATCACACTCCAACTCTTGCTACCCACAATCCTCTATATTTGTTTATCCTATGACCCTTGCTTTCTCAACCTAAGCCTTCAGAAATTTTTGAATTTTCTGAGAACAATCAAAAATGTTTTTGCTCAAGATTTATCTTCCTAAAAATGTTTGACAAATGCTGATTTGGAAATCAGCTTGCTATCTTTGAGCTCATCTTAGGAGAGAAACATAATCCAAAAGAAGTTTGTAAACAGTTAACATGCTCAAATTTTTAATAATCAGGCAACCCAGGGTGGTCTGCATATGGTATACACTTTCCCTCAGAGAATTTCAAACAGCTTTCCTGGTATCATCCAGCATAGTTCATACTGTTCTTGGCAGCTTACAAAATGAGAAACTGAGGTATGTCATTTAATCTTCTTCTTTTCCAAGGAAAATTGAAAAACACTATGGGGAAAATACTAACAATTATTTGAGCCTTGACTGTGGATTCTGAAAAATTTATTCATGGAAGGGCAAAATACATTCTTATTCCCAGAACATTGCCAGCAGCAGAGATTTATACTCAGAATTAAATACAACCCTATTTCATTTCTCCTTTGCTTTGAAACTCAATGTGAGAGAGCAATGGAACCTTTTCCCACTAAAGGCCAAATTAGGTCAAAAACTTATACTATGAAACTTCTAAGTCATAAAATGAGCAGGGAAGAGGTAGAAAAGCCATGACCTGTGCAGTTGTTTAGTTGCTGAGGTTTTTGTCTAAATGTATTTTGCATATTGTGGGCAGGAAACTAGGAGGAAGAGAGAAAATCACTTCTTCTGTATTTCCTGATGTGTCCAGAGATAGGAAATCCAGGCATCTGTGCCTTTTTTTTTTGCAAAAGTGCATTGATGTTGCAAGCAAGATGAACTTTTGAAGCATTGTGCCTGGCTACTTATTTAGGTGTGTTAATGACTTCAGAGTTCTCTGGAGGAGAAATGGAGAGTGGTCCCAAGGAAGGAGTGAGCCCAATTAGTGGCATGCCAAGAGTCAACCTTTCATCTGCTAATTTGAAGAAGTGATGATTGAAGTGAGGGGTGTTTGCAGTTACAGGAGAAAGCAAGAGAGGGCAGCCCAAGTCCAAGGGGCAGGCAAGTATTGGCAGGTTGGTGGAAGATCCAGCCGAGAAAAAAGCCATCATCCTTCCCTTTGGCGAGGCTTCCCCTACCCCACCAAGCTCATTGGTCGGGATCAACACTACTCTTATTTGTGCCTTAACTTAAAAGAGTCTGTTAGAAAAGTGGCAGATGAGTCACCTGTCACTGAGAATAGGTGTTCTTAGCGCTGAGGAAAATGGAAGGTGGCAGTGAATTCCTGCTGCAGTTTCACTACGATTGAATTACCATTACTTAACGCCCCCGATTTTAGGTGCTCAGTGCGCAGTCATGTAAAAGCACAGCTGCATCCGTGGGCAACCAAGGTGACTGATTCTGCTCTCAGCAAACTGAAGCAAGCCTGGGCCAGTCCAAGGGAAACGACCATGGACACCTTCCTTCTGTTTTGGGCAGCTGAGTTTGAGGCAATTGAACTACCCCAGAGTTCAACTGTCCACCATTCATAATAGAGTTCTTCATGATTAAAATAAATGCCTCTCCACCAAGAGAAGGAGGAGAAAGGCATGCACAGTGGGGCTTGGAGATACAGGGTCCCCTAAAGTCAAATGTGCTACTGGACATAGTGATGTGGGACTGGCAGGGGCTGTGGCCGAGTCTCCAGCTATGCTGGGGCTCAAGTGTCTATGTCCTTGCTCATCGGAGAAGTGGGGGCCTAACATTTATGACGAACATTCTTGATCCTGATAGCCCAGAAGACATCAGGAAGCTGCTGGTCTTTTCTCTTGCTTCACTTCTGGCTGCTGGGGAACACAGGGTTCTTTTCAGAGCTCTGACCCCCCCAAAATCATAGGAAATTAAACTCTCCTGCAAACACCCAAGCAGATATTTTTTAAAAACTATATTTTGTTTTATGGGGAAAGCATGGTTCGATACAAAAAAATTCCATGTGTAACTGAGCTGTATAAAATAGAAGGAAGATCTACGGCCATTTCCTTGGATTGACTCAGGCTTGCTTTAGTTCACCGAGCAAATAAAATTGGAGCTCAGTGTGTTTGTAGATTGGCCTGGAACTGGGTATCACTTTTGTGTCTTTCTATAGTTGGAACATTTGCCCCTGACTTTATTATGGAGGGCCTACTGTGTGTCAGGCACCTGTCCTAGGTACTAGGGAGATATCTATATGAACATGCTCCTCCCTCAGGGAGCTTAGGGTCTACTGTGGTGATTCTCAGCCATAGCTACACATTGAAATCACTGATGCCTGCTCCCATCCTGGAGATTCTGAGTTCAGTGGTCTGGGTGTGCTCTGAGCAGCAGAGATTTAAAAATCTCCCAGATGATTCTCATGTGCCACCAAGCACAGGTTTTGTGGAATAGTTCTCCAACCTAGCTGCCAGTCAGAATCACCAGGAGAGAATGCTAAAATACAGAGTCCTGGGTTCCAGCCCAGAGCGCTAGAATCTTGGAAAACTACAGAAAATGTGTATGTGTACAGCCTCACAAATATTTTTGATAATCATCTCAGGGGACTCTCGCTGGAATTTACTTACGTACAATTGTGATCTTGAAGCATCATGCATATGACAGTTTTCATTTCTTCTAGTCAACAAAGCCATTTTTACTGTTTCAGTGGCCAAGTGTGTATGTAGTTGTTTTTAAGGAGAATTTCACACCTTCCTAAGGCCACCAACCAACCAGCAGTGCTCTCCACTCTGTGAATGCTCTTTCTTTTTTCCTTTCTTGCCACGTTTCTGTCATAGAACGTGTTCTTGGCCTTGTTGAGAGAATTCGTTTAATTTGGAGTACTTTCCTAGAACCCTGCATCTAGACATGCCTACATCCTCATCTATGATAGCCGCCCCTTTCCATCTGAAGTTTCAGTTTATGTGGTTTCATTTCCAAAAATATTACACGGAAAATTCCAGAAACAAACAATTCATAAGTTTTAAATTTTGTACCGTTCAGAGAAGCACGATGAAATCTCAGACTGTCCTTCTTGGCCCTGCATGGGACGTGAATCAGACCCTTGGCCAGCACCTCTATGCTGTCAACACTACCCATCCTTGAACCAGCTAGTAGCCATCTCTGTTATCAGCTCCACCGTCATGGGATCTCAGTGCTTGTGTTCAAGTCACTCTTATTTTACATAATAATGGCCCCAAAATGCAAGAGTAGTGATGCTGGCATATTGTTGTAATTATTATCTTTTAAGCTGGGCTCGGTGGCTCAGCCTGTAATCCTGCGCCTTTGGGAGGCGGAGGTGAGTGGATTGCCTGAGCCCGTGGGTTTGAGACCCGCCTGGGCAGTGAGACCTCATCTCTACAATAAATCAAAAAATCAGCTGGGCGTGGTAGCACGCGCCTGTAATTCTGGCTACTCGGAAGGCTGAGGCAGAAGGATCGCTGGAGCCCAGCTGGTCAAGGCCGCTCCCGGCCACTGCACTCCAGTCTGGGCGACCGAGTGAGACTCCAACTCAAAAAAAAAAAATTATTATCTTTTGTTATTAGTTGTTGATGTTAATCTCTTACTATGCCTGCTTTATAAATTTTATCACAGGTACATATATACTGTAGTAGTGCATATAGGGTTTGGTACTATCCAGGGTTTTCAGACATCCACTGGGGCCCTTGGAATGTAACCCCTACTGGATAAGAGAGGGAAGTGCTATCCTGAAATCTGACTATAACTCTACCACGATGCTTCTGTTCAGTCACAGAGTGAGCCTTCGATTTGCCTAGCTGTGGTCATTTCCTTTAAAGGTCTCCAGGCAGCCTAAGATGTGTGGGTTAGCAGGTAGAACTCAGTGATGGTGCTTCAATACAGTTCTGGCAGTGAGTGTGAGGGATCTTGTAAATCCATGTGTTTTATTAAAATAGTATCTTCCACGCTGTCTTGGAGGAAAGTTTCAAATCAGCTGTGAAGTAGAAAACAAAACCCAACCATCTAAAGCATTGCTCATGCCTGGCTGTTCTTGGCTTGCATAAGCCTCCCTGGCTGGTCCCTTCAGGATCTCCAGTTGAGGGCTTTCTGTGAAGTTATTTCTACATTTTTCCAAATATGTTTCTGATGGGTTCATTTTATCATCTATGTTGGAAATGTTATTGCTTAGTTCAATTACTGTCTAATTGCTGCTTTTCATCATCCCACCCACTATCTCATGGATTAACCAGAAAAAAACAGAAGCAAACTATAGATTTTGCAAAACTATAGAAAGGAGAAAGATCCTAATTATGAGAACATGTCCTTATGAAAAATAAGAGCGTATCAGACATGGAGATAAAATGTCTCGATGTTGAAGTGATGCAACTACCTACTTAACATTCGGATATTTTTTTCTAATAGAAGTCTCTTCTTATTTGTAATTTAGGAAAGGCCAAACTAACCTGCTCTAAGAAATTATCTCATACTGTGATGAAGACCTTTTTCCCCATTTCCCAGTTGAAAGTAAATTCTGTGAAAGACCTGGAATGTAGTAACCCTCAGCACACATCTAGCACTGTGTGCAGCCTACGTCATGAACTCAGGAGATGCTGACCAGCTCAAGCTGGAACATCCAAAGGGGGCCCGGCTTCCTTTCACTCTATTGAAATTACATCATAAGGAAAAATTTCATTGATCCTACGTACTCAAGGAGGAAGCTGAACTTTTTTTAAAAATCAATCAGAAAAAATAATTGGTTTCTTAGCAAAAGAGTATCAACAAAATTCAAAATGAAAATGGAAATACTTCGCAGCAAATCATGAAAAGACTGAAAATGTTGGCAGAATTTTCATAGACTCTTCTGACCATTTCCTTCACTTTCTCATCATTACAAAGGAAAAAGAAATGAACGTTGACAGAATTTTAACTGAATACAAGAAGTTATTTCTAGCTAGCATCTGTTTAATGCATCTAATTTAATTGTCACCCTAACCCTGCTGGGTTGATATTATTATCCTTATTTTAAGATGAAGAAACTGAGGCTTGACTCAGTAACCTGTTATAATTCAAAGTTCCTCCCTTCCCACAAAGACAGACACTCCTATCAGATATGACATAGATCACATGCCAGAAGCTTGGCAAAAGACAGACCTTTCTTTGGGCACAGCCAAATTATTTACACAGTGGGTATGAAACAAATGGGACAGACTTGGGGCATTTTTTCCCCAATAGTTGAGACATTTTAAAGAAAGATTGACATGATAAGAGGAGCAGCTGGATGTAGGAGTTAAGTGATGAGGGTATAAAAAATGAGGCTCTGAGAGCTGGGCTCGGTGGCTCAGTTTGTAATCCCGCACCTTTGGGAGGCTGAGGTGAGTGGATTGCATGAGCCTGTGGGTTTGAGACCCGTCTGGGCAACTTGGTGAGACCTCATCTCTACAATAAATCAAAAAATTAGCTGAGTGTGGTAGCACACGCCTGGAGTTCCCGTTACTTGGAAGACTGAGGTGGAAGGATCGCCGGAGCCCAGCAGGTCGAGGCTGCGGTGGCCGGAAGCGGCCACTGCACTCCAGTCTGGCCGACAGAGTGAGACTCCAACTCAAAAAAAAAAAATGAGGCTCTGGTCTTATGCCTGAGGAAATGGTGCCAAATCATTGGCATAAATATGGAACTAGAGTGGTTGCTGGTTTGAAAAGGGCGGTGAGCCTCCAAGTGGAAATTCCTAACAGGCAGTTGAGCTATGATACTAAAGTTCAGAAAAAAGAACGTATTCAGATTTTTATATTTAATGATATATATCACACTCTCTTATATACATCATCTTATTTCATCTCACAGCAATCTTTTGAAAATGCATTCTTGTCATTAACATGTTACAGATAAGGAAACTGAGGTTCAGAGAAGTGAATTGTGTCTTCCAAGGCCACAGTGCTAAGTGTAGAAAATGAGCTTTGTTGTGAACAAGCACTAACTTACTTTTCTGCATTTCCATTTGTCCATTAAATATTTTATTGCCTATTTAGATTACAGTCATCCAATGCCGACGGCAGCATTAGTTGTTATCTTTCATTTGCAATTAGGACTTAAATTAAATAGTTGGCTGTATTTTGTACTTTTATAATGATGTAGAGATTCTAGTTAGGGCATGGGTATTCTAAAAAGGAAAGGGATTGATTTAATTTATAATGAGTAATTGTGTCTATACAGTGTTACTATGTATTCTGTGTTCAAATAAGCCAGAAAGCTACTATTTATACCACAGGAATAAACAGCAAACAACACAGACACAACTTAAATTGAAAACATGAACACATTTGAGTTTTATTTTTGAATGTAGATGTAATTGACCATTTGTTCTGCAAACAAGGCTTTGGTCCAGTTTAGGAAAAATATATACCAATGCACTAACATAGAGTACTTTCTAGAAGAAGACAATTTTTTTACTTTTTAAATTTTTTATTTTAAAGATGTGGGGTACAATTCAGGTATACAAATGTTCATTTTATATGTACCCTCGTTGAGGAAGTGTGCACCCCCCCCAGCAGTTCCCCACTACTGCCAATCCTTTTCTTAGAGTATTACAATAATTGTTCAAGGTCCATTTATGAGTGAAAACATATGATACTCAGTTCTTTGTTTTTGTGCTAGTTCACTCAGTATTATAGACTCTAAGTCCATCCAAGTTGCTGTGAAGTTCAAAATTGTGCCCTTCTTTGTGACTGCACAATATTCCATCGTGTATATGTACCACATTTTTTTATTCAGTCCCTTTTCGATGGACAGCACAGTTGGTTTCATGTTTATGCTATTGTGAACAATTTTGCAATAAGCATGTGTGTGCAGCTCTCTTTTTCATAGAGTGATTTGAGTTCCTCTGGGTATACTCCCAGTAGGGGGATTGCGGGATCATATGGAAGGTCGATTTTTAGATCTTTTAGGATTTGCCAAACTGCTTTCCACAGAGGTTATACTAGTGTACACTCCCACCAACGGTGTAGAAGTGTTCCCTTTTCCCCACATCCGCTCCAGCATCTGTTTGTTGTTTTTTGAGTTATTGATGATGGCCGTTCTGACTGGAGTTAGGTGGTATCTCAGTGTGGTTTTAATTTGCATTTCTTTGATAACTAGTGAGGCTAAGCATTTTTTCATGTATCTGTTGGCTGCTCCTATGTCTTCTTTTGAGAAGTGTCTATTCATATCTTTTGCCCACTTTGTAATGGAGCTGTTTGGTTTTTTTCTTTTTTGGCACATTTGAGTTCCTTGTAGATCCTAGATGTTAGACCTTTGTCAGACATACAGTTGGCAAATATTTTTTCCCAGTCTGTGGACTGTCTCCCTGCTCTCTTGATGGTTTCTCTGGCTTTGCAGAAGCTTGTCTGTTTGATGAGGTCCCACTTGTCTATCTTATCTCTTATGGCATGGACACTTGGGGTTTTGATCAGGAATCGGTTGCCAGTTCCATTTTCCATAGAAGAAGACAATTTTAAAGACTTAGTAAAATTTCTGAACTGAAGACTTGAAATGCCTCATTAAGGGGAGTGAGGCAGGGCACTCTTTAATTAGAGATTGTTCCATTCAGTACCTTTGCTGGCGCTGACTGGTATATATGACACGTGAAGTAACCTGGGAAGGAACTCAAGGGAGGAAAATGTGTTTTTTTAATACAGACAAAAATAGGACCTAGGTGAAGTAGGTGGAGGAGGCCCCTCTCAAAAGATAATCATAACAACAGGAGCCAATGTTTATAGTTCTTGCAGTATGCCAGGCCCTGGTCTAAGTTGTTTAGATCTATGAACTCACAACGAACCCATGGGGTAAGTACCAGTATTATTTCTACTTTAGAGAGAAGCAAGCTAAGACACAGAAAAATTAATTAACTTGCATCAGGTCACACTGGTGGGTGAAGGGACCAGGATTCCAACTCAGACAGTCTGGATCCCCAGTCTGTGCCCTAAACTGCAACAATAATAGGAGACAGTTTGATGTTTGAAAGCAGTTCATCAGGAGAGGTGACATTTTTTGAGGCACTACTGCCTACATGCTAAGCACTGCATTGTCTCATATAATTCCCTAACAACTTCTTGAGGTAGGGCTTATTATTATCTTCATTTTCTAAAGAGAAATCCAAGCTTAGAAAGCTGAATGACTTTCCTTAAGTTACCGGTTACCAAATGCCAGAAGCCAGAACTCCCAGATCTAATGTCCCAACAAAGTCAAGATGTGCCTAATGCCCAGCAGCAAGAACTATGGTAGGTCTTTAAATGCAAAGATGAGGCAGAGCATTTCTTCTCTTAGTCTTTGACCAGCTTATCATTATAACCTCCTCCCCACTGCAGGTCCAAGAAGTACTGTGTAGAAGAGGATTCCCTTCTTTCCAGCTCCTAAATTTTAAAATAGATTAAATAAAAGAACATAGAACTACCTTGACATGGCTCCTAAATTTTAAAATAAATTCAATAAAAGAACATAGAACTGCCCTGACATGTTCTGCCAGATGCCGTCGATTTGACAGTGTGCCTGGTTCAGAGGCCACTGGCAGGCATCCAGGGAGAGTGTACATTTTTTTTTTTTATTGAATGAATACCTGATTAAGTTAAGGACTCTGAGCCAGGGGAGGAGGAGCAGTTTGGCAGCCCAATGCCGTAGGGTTTCTGGCAACTCATTCAATGTCCTTAATGTTCCACTGGCTTCGTGCTGGGCCACATGTGAGCCCCAGGAGAGGCTGCTGTAATGACTCAGCTTTTTTATTGAAAACAGCTGCAGGTAACGAGTCATCTCATTGTTCATTTTGCTGGTGACTGGAAACAACTCAGGGACATCTTGGGCTCCACTACACTCCAGCCTCACTTTGAAATCAATGGAGGTAGAAAGCGGGCTCCTCACTTGCTGGGCTTTTCAAATGAGCCATTCAGCTTCTGAGGGTCAGAACTCAGCCACCCATTCACCAAGTGTGAGTCATATCCCTAATTTTAAAACAAACATTTATTTCAGAGAGAATTCTTATCTTGGCTGATTTTTATAGCCTGTCCTTCCTACACTTGATTTAGGCTGGTTTCAGCAAGATTGTTGTCTTTATGAATACATATCTCTTCCAGTAAATCTGAAGACTACTGAAGTGTTTCCTTGAGATTAATCGTAAGACAATCTGTAATCGTTTTAGATAATTGGATGTGAATGTTTAGAGCCCTTCCCGAATAGCACACATCTTTAGTAACATCTCACACAGTGTACTTGTACTTTCTGGTACAGGAAGTATCAGAGGGTTAATAATCTCACATGGGAATGTGTGCTAGAAATGAAATCTCTTCGCAAATATAAAGAATTTTATGTCCCTTCATCAAATTCCAGTTTTTTAAACATTACATCCAAAATCTAGAAAAGATCTGGAAATCCTTTGCCTTTTTTTGTTTGTTTGGTTGGTTTTTGTTTTGTTTTTTTGTCAGTTGGAGTCTCATTCTGTCGCCCAGGCTGGAGTACAGTGGCACTGCAGCCTCGACCTGCTGGGTTCAGGCGGATCCTTCTGCTTCAGCCTTCCAAATAGCTGGAACAACAGGCGCACGCCACCACGCCTGACTAATTTTTGTGACTTATTGTAGAGACGAGGTCTCACCAAGTTGCCCGGGCTTGTCTCAAATTCCCAGGCTTAGGCAATCCTCTCCCCTCGGCCTCCCAAAGTGCTGGGATTATTGACTGAGCCACAGTGCCTGGCCTCCTTTGCCTTTTAATAGCCAGCTTCTAAGAAAGATAAACTGCCCTAGATAGACACAGGATAAAAACAATCAACCAGCAAATGAAGGGTGACACTCCTAGAATCCCAAGGGGTTATGAAATCTAATCTATAAGCAGCATCAGAGTTTACAATCTAATGAGAAAGACACATGAAAACAAGGATTGCAGTGGTCTTAAATGACTGCTTACATTTCAGGAATGATTACAAAAGGAAGTAGCAGTCTGGGGACCTACCTGGAGGGGATGGCTGTTGTTGGCCTAATTGGGGCCTGGGAGGATAGCCTAACAGTTATTGAGCAGCGTGTGGATGAGAATACAGGGCAAGGTGCTAAGGGGGCACAGAGGAGGGACACGGACTAGGGGGTTGGGATGGGAAGAACATAAAATAAGTGACATGGAAAGAGAGACCTGAAAGATGGGTTAGAATAGTGGTTCTCAAATTATGGTCCCTGGGCCAGCAACATCCACATCATCTGGGACCCCTGTGTGAATCTGACGTACACTCAAGCATAAGAACCAGTAGATTAGAAAACAGGTGACAAGGTACATTGTGGGCGGGGGGAGTGGATGGAATGGAAAGTGCTGTAATAGAGCAGAAGGAGTACATGTAGCCAAAGCCTTGAGCAAGCATTTTGAGGGCCGGAACAGGACACAGCCACACCCACTGGCTACATATTATCTGTGGCGGCTCTCACGCTATGGTGACAGAGCTGAGGAGTTTGACAGAGTCTGCATGGCCTGCAAAGCCAAAACAATTTATTAGGCAGCCTCACCAAAGTTTGCCACCCTTGATTAGGAAGGTGGAACTCACATAAGCCAGTGATAGTCAGAGGAGAAGAGGAGGACAGATATCAACCAGTTTTCAGCCTTGAGTGAGCAATGACATGAAACAGCAATGACACTAAATTGATGCTCCTTCACTTGTTACAGTGCACAGCCCCCTTTAGGATGTGAGAAAGGGAATATAGCTTTAAGGATGTAAAGATGCCCTGATGTCCAGTCCTGGAATGCCAGGCTAACTCTGGCAGCTATTTTGGAGATCCATGTAGCTCCAAGCAGAATTGAGGGGGGGATGAGTGCTTAAAAACAAATTTGCAATTTGTTGGCAAATCTTTTCAATCATGGCATGTAATTTATTTTTCTAATTTCTGCATTGTGATAAAATATACATAATATAAAATTTACCATTTTTAAGTGTACAGGTCAGCAGCATTAAGTGCAGTCACACTATTGTGTGACCATCACCACCATCCATCTCTAGAAATTTGTCATCATAACAAACCACAACTTTATAGCCATTAAACAATAACTCTCATTGCCACCTCCCCCTAGTCCCTGGCCATCTCTATTCTACTCTCTGTCTCTGAATTTGACTATTCTAGGTAACGCATATAGGTGAAAGCATATGATATTGTTCTATTGTGTCTAGCTTCTTTCACTAAGCATGTTTCATGATTCATGTTGTAGCATGCAAAATTTCATTCCTTTTTAAGAAAAGGGGGATGAATAATATTCCACTGTGTGGATATACCACGTTTTGTTTATTTATTCATCTACTGATGAACATTTGTGTTGCTTATTCCTTTGGCTGTTGTGCTTGATGCTGCTGTGAATATTGGTGTACAGTATCTCTTTGAGTCACTGCTTTCAATTATTTCGGGTATATACTCAGAAGTAGAATTGCTGGGTCATATGGTAATTATATATTTAACTTTTTGAGAAACTACCAAACTGTTTCCTTCAGCAGCTGCATCATTTTACATTACCACCAGCAATGCATAAAGGTTCCAATTTCTCCACATCCTCACCAGCACTTGCTATTTTTCATCTTTTTTTTTAATATAATAGCCATCCTAATGGATATGAAGCAGTATCTCATTGTGGATATGTAATTAATTTTTAAAGTGCAGTTAAAGGAGGTGAGAACACTAGTTTTCTGTTGGCAGGGGTAAGGGAAAGGATCGGACACTGTATTTAAAGTCATTGAGACTTGCTGCCAAGGAGAGATGTAATCAAAAGGAGTCTTAACGACCATCTATACCAAAGGTTCTTGCCATTGGCTGCACATTATAATCTCCTGCTGCATTTTTTAAAAATGTTAATTATGGTCCCCACCTCTGGGAATTCTAATTCAGTTGACCTGGAGTGGACCTGGACATTGGTTTTGGTTTTAAAAGCTCCCCAGCTGAATCTGGTGTGCAGCCAGTGTTGATTTCTTATTCTGCTAGTGAGAAGAGTATGACCCTAACACTAAGGGCTCTTGTCTCCCAGCTCAGTTGCTGCCACTGGGACATCCATTGTTCAGCATGACCATGAACACAGTGAAACCAGTAATGTCCCAGATACATGTGCAGCCTCCTCTGTGTTCTGGAAGTATGTCCTCAAAAATCTGGAAAGCCAAGTGTGAGAGCCAAATTCTCCATTAGGTCTGTTGGGATGTTCAGCATTCAGTGACCATGGTAAACTTCTAGTAAGTCAGTTCCACTCCATGGACTGAGGATAATTAAGACACCAGCAATTTGCCTGATGAGTTGCCCCTATTGTTCCAGCACTTTGAGTTCTGTACCCAGAAAATTGATCTGCTCGATGTTTCTTACTTGTGATTGCTATTGGGTAATTTCCACAGAGAGGTTTTCTCTACAGGCCCCTAGCCCTGGTCACATTATACTGGGCAACATATATCCCTCCCTCTTTCTGTTCTGCTTATCTGCCTGTTCCCGGGCCACTATTTTGGAGTGCATAGATTTGGATTCATCTAATCCTTGTTTCATGATGCATTCTTATCCCTGAACCCTAATGGACCTCATTTAAACATTGTTATGTTTCTTGTTATGTTATTTTATTACTTGACCTATTTAAGTGTATAATCGTTGCTGGTATTGGCCAACTACAGAGCTAGAGAGAACAGTCACCACAAGATCACCCTCTCTTCTGACACCATCTGCAAGTTAAGGGGGTTTCCCAAACCACCCTCAGTTTCAGTGGTTCACTGGAAAGATTCACAGAACTCACTGAAAGTTACTTATATTCATGGTTACAGATTATTACATGGAAAGGATACACATTAAAGTCAGTCAAGGAAAGAGACAGATAGGACAGTGTCTGGAAGGGTTTCAGACACAGGGCTTCTGTTGTCCTCTTCTGTGGAGTCAAGGATGGTGTTATCTCCTCCCAGCCATGATGTGTGACAGTTTGCAGGGTGTATTTGCCAACCATGGTCTCTCACCTGAGCCTCTGTGCCCAGCGTTTTTATTGATCTCAATCACCTATTGCCCTCACAACTACACTTTAGTCCTCTGCCTCACTTGGAGGTCAGGCAAATACCTTTTGGCATTAGTTCCTCGAAGAGGTTGAAACTTATGCCATGTGGCCCAAAGCCCCCATCATAAATTGGGCTGTTAGACTGTCTGATGGCCAAAGGCCCCAGGCAAATAAGCATACCCCTATGAAACAGGACATTCCAGAAGCCTACACATCACTTCCTAGTAGCCAAGGACAAAGGCCAGACCTCAATTTGGGTGAGGTTAAATTTTTCACTACACACCACTGAATCCACTGCGTAACCCAAGAACTGGAACCCAGGTTTTTGTATCAAGACTCTCCTGTTTTTCCAGTCATTTGTTTAAACCATGATTTTAGGTGAGCGACTTTTACTGTGAGCCTCAGTATCCTTGTCTTTAAAATGCAATGATCATACCTTGGCTGTCATGCCTGCTGTGCTTTGGAGAGGCTGGGCCCCAGGAGATCGAGGGCTTTTGCAGTCACGAAGATGGCCAAGTTGTGCAGTGTCGCAAAGATTGTGAAACAACCCTACAAGGGAAACCAGTGTGTGACTACCTGGAGGAATGGCTTGTGAGTTTATGAAATGTCTGGTGGCTTCAACTTTCCTTTCAACCAACCACACCAAGGGCAATGAATACTTTAAAAGCCTCCTGGGTGCCTCAGTTCCAGAAAGATGCTTTTCTGACTTGGTGGAGATTTTCATGTTCTCTGTTGATAACTTGGGCCACCTATTCTGGAAACCCAGCCCCCTGGTGACTGGTGGAATCCAACTAGGCCTTCTTTGCATTGTGGTGTGTCGCAAGGCTCGTGAGTGTGTGTGAGAGTAGACAGTTGGCAGCCTTTTCTGTGGGATGTGGAAGGAAGATCCTGCATTTCCCCACAATGCCTCTTGGGAATTACTCATCCAGAAAGTATTGTGGAAGAGCAGGCAGAGTGGAACAAAGAACTCTTGCATTTAACCCTTATCTATAAATGCCAACGCACCTGTCTATACTGCGCTGAGTGTTCAGCAGTTTTTGACCAAAACTGGCATGACCCCAAGCCCCACCCTCCTTATTCACCTATTCTCACCCCAAGCGACTTTTTTTTTTTGTATCCCTGGATGAAAAAA
Source organism: Carlito syrichta (assembly GCF_000164805.1). Lineage (NCBI taxonomy): Eukaryota > Metazoa > Chordata > Mammalia > Primates > Tarsiidae > Carlito > Carlito syrichta. The sequence goes on along the minus strand of NW_007252953.1, from coordinate 603,480 downwards.
ATCCTCAAAAGGAAACACCTTGCCAATGTGAAATAGATGAAACAAAAAAAACAGCAGAAGCACTAAAAGGCATCAAAACTGTAAAGTTCAAAAACTGTTTTGAGCAGTGGAAAAGCATCTTGATAGGTGTATTGCATCAAACAGAGAGTACTTTGAAGGTGACTAAAAGTGAAACATGTAAGAATAAATACACAATTTTTTTTTTTTTGAGTTGGAGTCTCACTCTGTCACCCAGACTGGAGTGCAGTGGCCGCTCCCGGGCACTGTGATCTTGACCTGCTGGGCTCCGGCGATCCTTCTGCCTCAGCCTTTCGAGTAGCTGGAACTACAGGCACGCGCTAAAAATTACACCCGGCTAAAAATTACACCCTGCTAATTTTTGATTTATTGTGGAGATGAGGTCTCGTCAGGTTGCCCAGGCGAGTCTCGAACCCGCGGGCTTAGGCAATCCACTCACCTCGGCCTCCCAAAGCGCTGGGATTAAAGGCTGAGCCACCGAGCCCAGCCCACAATTTTTTATAAATACTATCCATTTTGGGGGAATCCCCTCCTTGTATATTATGGTGGTGGTAAAAATATTCAAGGGAGACTCAAAGTGACAGATTCTCATCCTCCCACCCCCATTTTTTTTTTTTGAGTTGGAGTCTCACTCTGTCGCCCAGACTGGAGTGCAGTGGCCGTTCCCGGCCACCGCAGCCTCGACCTGCTGGGCTCCAGCGATCCTTCCGCCTCAGCCTTCCGAGTAGCCGGAATTACAGGCATGCGCTACCACGCCCGGCTGATTGTTTGATTTATTGTAGAGATGAGGTCTCACCGCCCAGGCGGGTCTTGAACCTGCGGGCTCAGGCAATCCACTCACCTCAGCCTCCCAAAGGCGCGGGATTACAGGCTGAGCCACCGAGCCCAGCTTCTCCCACCCCCTTTTTAACTGTGTTATCTCAGCCAATTCTTTTCACCTTGTCACATCGGTTCCAGGCATGAGATTACCAAGGGGTTGAGTCTCTCTCACCTTGAAACAATTTAGCCTGGATTGGGGCAAAACCCACTAAGTCCAGGCAGTGTGGAAAGCACCTGTGTAACTGTTTCCAGTCTTCAGCTGGAGTAGTGCATAAACCGAAACTTGGGAACTCCAGGATAGCTAATTTGGCCCATGCTACACGTTAAAGCACAAAGGTATTTGCTTATGTATTGAACCAGGAAAGGTCTTGACAGAAAGGCATTTCCAGCTTTTCTTAAAAACTCCAATTCAACCTCTCTTGGACAATTCATCTGGGACCAGTTTGGATCCAGATGGCTATTTTTCCGTCTTGAGCCTTTCCAGGAATTCCAGCACGGGCAGGCCGCCAGGGGACACTGGCTATGCAGCCGCCGCAGCCACGTTTTCCATGGGAGCCAGCTTCGAGGGATCTCCTAGCCCAGCTGTGGCCTCACCCTCCGTTCTGGTCCAGGCCTATCCCCCGGCGCTTGCAGACATGTGCCATGAACCATCCAGGGGATCCCGACAACACGACCAATCTCTTGTATTCCCAGGGGTGGCAAAGCCCCCTAACAGCCCCAGTACTCACTCTTGTGATTTTGACTAGGGATAGCAATGGCAGAAGTCAGGAATCAAAGAAAAGCTTCACCTAAGGCTTGCTGAAACCTGTCCCTCCCCCTCCATTATGCTGACAGGTAGTAGCAAATCATGGAGCCCTACTTAGCGATGAGGGAGACAGCCATTCGCCAAGTGTCACGTTCAGCGGAAGGGCAGCCAGTGCAGCTGCACGTCTTCAGGAACCCCCTCCAACCTGCACTTCAGGGCCTTTCGAGGTTTTTGTTTGTTTGTTTGTTTGTTTTTGAGTTGAAGTCTCACTCTGTCGCCCAGACTGGAGTGCAGAGGCCGCTCCCGGTCACCACAGCCTCGACCTGCTGGGCTCCGGCGATCCTTCCGCCTCAGCCTTCCAAGTAGCCGGAACTACAGGCGCGCGCCACCACGCCTGGCTGATTTTTTGATTTATTGTAGAGATGAGGTCTCGCTGCCCAGGAGGGTCTCGAACCCACGGGCTCAGGCAATCCACTCACCTCAGCCTCCCAAAGGTGCGATATTACAGGCTGAGCCACCGAGCCCGGCCACTTCAGGGCCTTTCATCAGAGAATGACTGTGCTGGACACGGTTTACTCAAGCCCTGTTGGTGCCCGAATGGGACTGTTATTTGGGTGGGTTTAAATTTTTCAATTATTGCATTTAAGTTGAGTCATCTTCGTTGCCAGAAAATCTATAGATGAATAGGGCCAAAAAATGATCTTTCATCGTGCTAATAATATAAATAGCGGGGCCACTTTTCTTCTGCCTTTCCTTGGCCCATGAAGTCCCAGCGATCTGTGGCAATGGCAGATCCTCGCTACCCAGCAAGGCTCTGTGTGGTGTCTGCTGCTGGCTGTCACCAACTCAGGGGAGCCTGTGCTGGGTGCAGGCTAGAACTTGTTTTTTGTGACACCAGAGGGAGAGAGAGCTTGTTCAGAAATCTTATCAGTGCTCTCGATTCTTCACATGTAGCCTGTTCAGGAAGCTCCCTCTGCAGTCTCAGCTCTCCTGTGGCCCGAATCACAATTGGGAGGGTGGCCTTGAGTTTGGATGCTGAACCTGGGTCCTCCGACTCGCTTGCCTGTGAATTACAAACATCCTTGGCCGGGCGTGGTGACTCACACCTGTAATCTCAACACTTTGAGAGACCACGCCATGTGGATCGCTTGAGCCCAGGAGTTTGAGACCAGCCTAGGCAACGTAAGACCTTGTCTTTATTAAAAAAAAAAAAAAAAGTTTTTTAAAATTATCCAGGCTTGATGGCATGTGCCTGTAGTCCCAGCTATTCAGGAGGCTGAGGTAGAAGGATCACTTGAGCCCAGAAGGTAGAGGTTGTGGTGAGCTGTGATCATGCCACTGCACTCCAGCCTGGATAACAGAATGAGACTCTGACTCAAAAAAAGGAAAAGAGATACAAGTATCCTGATCTCTCTTCCTTAGCAACTTTCAGTGCCTCACCAGAGGCAGTCCTTAATTATTCTCAATACAGTGAAAAGGTTTTGTAAGCATCAGTCCCCTTACTTATTCCTGTGCATTCTGTCTCTTTTCTGCATTAAAAAAAAAAAAAGCTTATTTGCTGTTAAGTTGCCATTCCCATAGTGCATCCCAGTATCTCAGTGAAACCTGCATCTTGACTGGGTAGACCAAGAAAGTGATTTCCAATACTAGTTCTAACTCTATGTGGGCTTGGGAAAGACTCAGTGTCCCCATTTGAAAAAGGTAGGTAATAATATAAACTTCAGGAGTTTGTCATGAGGAGCAAATGAATTGCTCCCGTAAGGTTCATGGCATGTAGTAGATGATCAATAAATGGAAGCTACTTGTAGTAGTTTCCTGTGACTGCTGTAATAGATTACCACAAACTAGGTAGCTTTATACTACAGACATGTATTCTCTGATGCTTCTGGAGTATAGAAGTCTTTAATCAAGGTGTTGATAGGGCCTTGCTTCCTTCAAAGACTCTAAGGAGACAACCCTTCCTCGCCTTTTCCAGCTTCTCGTGGTTCCAGGTGTTCCTTGGCTTGGGACGGCATAGTTCCAATCCCTCTGTCCCCATCTCCCTACGGCCTTCTCCTCAGTGTGTCTCAAATCATTCTCTGCCTTTCTTGTATAATGACGCTTGTCTTTGAATTTAGAGCCCACCTGGATAATCCAGAATCATCTTGTCTCAAGACCACTGATTATATCTGCAAAGACCCTTTTTCCAAATAAAGTCACATTCACAGGTTCCAGGTCGATGTCACTTTTGAGGGCTTACGATTCATCCTCCTACTCTGCTTTATTAATGATAAAAATTAAGAGATATACTTATCTATTCTTGTGTCCTTAGGCCTTGTGTGGACTTTTTCTAGCTTGGATTACAAGCTATAATTCCTTGCTTTTACTCCTTTCACTCACCACACTTCTGTGAAGAGCAAGATCCCATGTCACAGGGGTGCAGAGTTAAGAAGAGAAACCCAAGTGTGTTGGGTGAGTCTCTCCAACAGCACGTTCTGCAAAGTTGTGCCAGATCCCAGCACACCTCTCAGCTGGCCTCTGGCCTGAATGGACATGGATGGGGCTTTCCATCCTCTTCTAGAGCCTCCTTGTTTTTGGACCAAAAAGGCTAGCCAGTGACTCTCCAGGCTAGACACAGAAGAGAAGGTTAATAATCGGTTTACCTTAAGGACACAGCAAGAAGAAACTGTAGAAGTAAGCCAGGTTTGTAAGCAGGCCCTCTTGTCACAGGATGGAATCAGCCTCAAGACAAGTGGGAGAAAAATGTAAAGTAGCTAGAACACCCAGCAAGGACAGGGGCCCCCACCACGTATCCCTAAGAATCGACCTCAAATCTTGGAAATGCTTGTATTTCTTTTTCTTTTTTTAGTCAGAGTCTCACTCTGTCACCCAGACTAGAGTTCAGTGGCACGATCATGGCTCACTGCAACCTCAACCTCCTGGGCTCAGGCCATCCTTCCTAAGGCAACTTAGCGCATTTTTAACCATTTCCATTGCTTCCAGCACTGCAGCTTTTTCTGTGCTTCCTCTGAGCACTCCTCACTTGCCTACCCTGTGTCCGCACTTCCCGCCAATCTGGTCACTCCACCCTGGATACACCCCGCTTTGCCAGTGTCCCTCTGTGGCAGTAACTGTGGCTGTCCCAATGCCATCTGTGGTTGCAGTGCTTATTCTCTTAGTCTGAACATTGCTTTTTTTTTTAAATGAAGTTTATGACTACTCCAATTATTTAGACGCCCTACCAAACTGTTGGTTCGTATTGACTGTGTAGGCAAACAAAAAATTCCTAGGCTCTTTTATTTAAGCCATTCTTAAGCCAGTTCTCTTCAGCCTTGCCACTAGGCTAATTGAGCTATTGAAACCAAGGGCAGGCATTTACATTTATTCTCATTAATCTTTATTTTCCTGGTTCTGTGCCATCACTTCCAGCTTCTGAGGATATATTTGAATCTTAATCGCAATATATTAAGCATCCCTTCCAACCTTCTGTTACCTCTAAGTATGATAACCAAAACACTAATAAAATGTTGAACAGAACAGAACTAAAAATAGAGTTCTGGCTTGCCATTTGCTTCACGCTGACACTGAGCAGTTGAGGTCCACTGTACATACTAGAAACGAAGTAAATGTTTGGTGAATGAATGTGTGATTCACTTCTGTGGGGGCATGCATGTTCAGTCAGCCATGAAGGCATGTAATGATGGCCACCATCCCATCCACCTTTCCCCGTCCTGGATACTCCAAGCATGTCAGGTTTGGACCCGTTTTTAAGACTCTACCAAAAATAAAATGCCTTCTGCCAGTGTGCTACATGAGTGCTACTACCAGTTTAGTGGTGTAATAAGACTGGGAGAAGATTAGTGAGTCAGGACTTCGAGAATCCTTGCTGTGTCCGGGTGACCTCTGCCTTCACAGCCGGATATCCTGTCTTTTAAGTGGTCATAGTCGTGGTTTTTCCAGTCTCAGCACAAGCGCGTCCGTTTGCTGCTTTCCGCCTCTTTAAGGCTCTACCTGTGCCCCTGTTTGTTCATCGACATAATGCCACACACTCATGGGTTGACTCAAATGGAGAAACACAGGATTGGCAGTGTAGGCAAAGTGACCCACTTTATTGCCACAGCCCTGGAATGCATTTTTAGGACTTTAGTCTCAAATTCTAGGAGCATCTTCCATTCGGAGCAGTTGGTTGTTATTTGCAGGACTTGGAGTCAGTGGGCATATACTGGCATATCTCCGGCATAGAAGCAGCTCATTTTCATGTCTCTTCTCAAACAGTCTGAATCCATGGTAATGACAAAAAAATTGAAACTAAATTATAGTAAAGATATAAGTGCGAGGCTTCCTTTGTTAAATTTCATTCTTCTTCCTGGGGCTGATTGAGTTACGTATAAAATGTATGATAATAGCCTTTTGAAAGTATGTTTCTCTATAGTTTTGTTTTTTTTTTTAACAATCAGAAGACAATCTGCATTTGTTATTCAGAGCTGTACTGGGTTTAGATGACCCCAAAGGAACCAGCCGAGCTTCACCTAAATATTAGCTGTTTATCTCCAAGGCTCCACCAACTCTGTTTACACACAGCACCTCATTTGGTTTTCCAAAGCCTACTCCATTAGGAAGAGGCTAGAGATGCTTAATTTGCTTAAAAGCTTAGCGGTAGAAAATTGAATCTTCTGCCAGAGTGTCTGCAACCTTACTGTGCATGAGAGTCATCTGGAGCTCTTGTTAAAATGCAGAATCAGTAGGTCCGGGAGGGGGCTGAGATTCTGCATTTTCAACAAGCTTCCTAGGGAGGCTCATGTTACTGGTCTGAGAGCCACACTTTGACTAGCAAGGCCTTATACCACTCAGCTAAATTTAAAAATACTGTTGGAGGCCAGGGTTGGTGACTCACGCCTTTAATCCCAGCACTTTGGGAGGCCGAGGTGAGAGGATCGCTTGCTCCCAGGAGTCTGAAACCAACCTGGGCAACATAGTGAGACCTCATCTCTACAAAAAAAAAAAAAAAAATTAGCTGAATGTGGTGGTGCACACCTGTAGTCCCAGCTACTTGGGAGGCTGAGGAAGAAGGAATGCCTGAGCCCAGAAGGCTAAGGCAGACATGAACCATGATTGTGACACTGCACTCCAGCCTGGGTGACAGAATGAGACCCTGACTCAAAAAAATAAAAATGAAAACACTGATAGAGAGATAGATATAAATGTAACTATAAATATGCTTGAGATGAATGCACTCAGGCAAGTTATAGGTAGTAAACCCCCAAATAAATTTGCCTTGCTTCATCTATTAACTCCCATCCGTAACATGGGTAGATGTTTAAGCAGTGTGGGCTGCATATGTGGTTCTCTGGTAAATCAGCATTGATATTATTGGGTGTGGCCCCATATTTCGAAGAAATCTTTCCGTTGTGGTAGTTGCTTCCAGTGGCCAACTCCTCAGGGACCCTCCAGAGGGCAACACAGAGGCCAGTTGTTTGCAACTAGAGCGAGACCCTAAAAGACGAAATTCCACTCTCTGATCTTCTCCTTTCTTACTTGTTTTCCCTTTCTCTCTTCCTTCATTTCCCTCCTCGACTTTTCCACCTTGGCAAGTTCTCTCTCTCTTCTTGCATCCCGCGAAAGGCATCCAGTCTACCAGGCACATGGAGCATCCTGTGGCGCCCTCTGGTGATTCACTGAAAATACAGCAAGGCCCGATCCCTACCCTCTGGTTTTCCCCCAAGGAAAGGTGTAGACAAGACAAAGGGCTAATGGGTCACGAAGGGGAGGCAGACCCCAGAATTGGAGAGCTCTGTCTCCAGTCTGCACTGCTAAATAGCTCTTCTAAATATGGTAGGAGAGCTGGCCTCGGTGGCTCAGCCTGTAATCCCGCGCCTTTGGGAGGTTGAGGTGAGTGGATGGCCTGAGCCCGCGGGTTCGTGACCCGCCTGGGCAACTTGGCGAGACCTCATCTCTACAATAAAATCAAAATGAGCCGGGCGTGGGAGCGCGCGCCTGTAGTTCCAGCTACTCAGAAGGCTGAGGCGGGAGGATCGCCGGAGCCCAGCAGGTCGAGGCTGCGGCGGCCGGGAGCGGCCACTGCACTCCAGTCTGGGCGACGGAGCGAGACTCCAACTCAAAAAAATAAATAGATAAATAAATATGGTAGGAGGATGGGTGGACATTTTCATCGGTTTGTCCCCAAGGTCGCTCCAGCTTTTGTGCTAATCTATGTATCCTTGGTTCATCATTAGCTGCCCCTGGAAAAGATGCTGTTTATCAATGGGTAACTTTTCAGAAGAGTAAATGGGATTCTGTGTGTTAAGGCCAATATGTCTTAATGGTCCATTAGCAGAAGACCCACCCAGTTACTCTTTAGGGCTGACTGAGCCAGCATCTCTCAAATCAACAGTATAAATAAACCCCTGCACGACTGAGAACAAAGTCAGCATTCTTTTTCAAATTTACTAAAGCCGGGTGTTTAAAGAAGTAGTTTCAGAGGAGTTTTCTAGTTTTGTATATTGTGCATTCAATTGTACAGGCAATTTTACATTTGCATTGCTAATAGACCTCTTCCTGAATGTGTTTGACATTTTACTTGGCTTTGAAAGGACTTTTATGCTGCTGCTTTTTCTTCTCCAGAGCTGCCTCGGGCTAATTAACCTATTCCCTTACTGGCTAGGCCTACTATATGCAAATATTCTCATTTTGGATTCTGACATATCACTCTTGCATGAATATCCCTAATGAAATCCTGTGGGGTTTTGTAGGATCAGTGCTACAGCGAAACCAGCAGGGGGCGCATGGACTGGTTCTCTTTGAGTAGACCTCGGAAATGAATTTTCCTTGCTAGTGGGTATGGGAATGTGTGTGCTTTTGCAGTTCCCTTTGTTAAGAGCGACTCTTACCATGTAAAAGGAAAAGATTGTTAGCGGTACTTTTCAGGCAGCCAACAGGGGCAACTTTTTGGATGCTTCGGTAGTTTAATTGTACTGGGTGTAAATTAATGTGCTGTGTGCTCTTTATAAGAGAAGGCCATACAGAACGCACTTACCTGGGACTTATAAAAGTCCTCGGTCTGGAGGGTAAATAACGGGCATTACTCTTTGGACACCGGTAGGTCTTCATGTCTTCAACATTAATACTTTAGGTCTTTTCTCTTTATTTTTTTTTCCCAGCCCAGTCTTTAAGCTCTTCTCTTGTCACATGAGAAATCCCGTTCTTCCTGAAATGTCCTTTTATGTTTGTGACACCAAATTTCTAAGTCTCTGCCTTCCTGTGTACCTGACCAAAATCACTGAGGACGGGGAATTTTCTGTTGTGTCATTTGTCGTTTCATGGTGGTGTCTGTTGATGGTGTTGAAAGGTTGTTAAATCATTGATTACCCCCTCCCCCCAAAATTTACAAATTAGGGGAAGCAGAGAGAGAAAGGGAATTGTGTTACAATAGGGATCCCGCTGTTACTTCAGCAAGGACAAAGATTGAATGCTGAAGGCTGTTTGTTTTAAAATCAGATCATGGAAAAGAGAGTCTGAGTATGAGAAATACCAACACTCGAGGACCTGGAATTCTCAGAGCCCATTCCCGCTGCTCTCAGGATCACAGCACATGACATTGCTCACACCTGCAGCAGCTACCTATGCAGGCACCCACATCTGCTGCTTGCTAGCGCAGTTCATGTAGGTTCCATTGATGTTCTGCCCTTGCTATTGGGCTTTGGTTTGCACACACAATCGTGGGAACTCAGAGTCCAGTAGTTAGTAAGAGACTGAGATGTGTGCATAACAACTGGCTTTCGGGTCACTGCATATCCAGGTTTGAACACACAGGTCTGATTTGTCTGAAGGAGCCATTATCTCTAGTGTTAGTGGTACGTCGGCCCTTTCCAGGGAGAAAGGGAAGAGATGGTATGAAGGGAAAATTTAAAGACAACTTGAAAAGGAAGAGACAGGAAAGGGACAAAGCAAATGTGTGACCCTCATTAAGGAAACTTTCAATACATCGGCCCTATTATTGTGTGGCATTTCTGTGGGGTTTTTAAAATCGTAATCATATTTGATGAATTGGATTTTTTTTTTATCTTAAAGATGTGGGGTACAATTCAGGATTAGGTATACAAGTGGTCATCATACAGGTAAAGTTTGGGCCTCCCTTTGGTCCCCACTTTGCCTGGTTTGAGGTCAGGTGCCCATATTGATGTTGTGTCACCCCCACCTCCCACCCCGGCACTATTCTGCTACTGCCAATCCTTTTCTTACAGTATTACGGTAAATGTTCAATGTTCACTTATGAGTGAGAACATGTGGTATTCTGTTCTTTGTTTCTGTGATAGATCACTGAGTATGATAGACTAAATTCATTCAAGTTGCTGTGAAGTCCATGTTTGTCCCTCTTTATGGCTGTGTAATATTCCATTGTGTATCTGTACCACTTTTTTTTAATCCAGTCCGGTTTCGATGAGCAGCACAGTTGGCTCCCTATTAAATTTGTTTTTTAACTGTCTCACTCTGTTACCATATGAGTGGCTATGCTAGGAATTCTTTGGAAACTTGTAGAGAACAGGATTATTTTTGTCTGCGTCTGCTGAGTTGGCGTGTGTGTGTGTGTGTGTGTGTGTGTGTGTGTGTGTGTGTGTTGAGCAAGAGGGAATCATTGTAGATCCAGTGTGGACCCCAAGCCCGGTAGATTCTTCCAGAGCAATAGCTCTGGCAGTTGAGGGTTCAGAAATGGCATTTGTGAACTTCCACCCCTAACCCTCTCCTTCCCAGTGCCTGGCTCTGAGGGCAAGGGCCAGCTGGTGTCCTCACCACCACCACCATTCCCCGCCCCCCCCC
>NW_007252953.1:592362-593085 GCF_000164805.1 Carlito syrichta | reverse complement strand
TTCATTTGATTTTTCCAGCTAGGTGAAGAGGTGAAGAAGGAAACCAGCAATTCTGAAAAGAAAATTAAAGAAAAAAACTAGAGGAAATTTTACAATGCATTGCCTACGGCCCCAGGAGGCAAAAAGAGGGCCTTGAGAACGTCTTGGGGGAGTTAGCTCCATAAAATAGGCGGTGCTTTGAAGTTTTGGCTGGCTCGGGGTCTCAAGGATCTTCCTTCGCGGTGGGCCCACCCCAGTGGCTTGTGTTGTATCCGCTTCCGTGCTGGGTCTGTAGCCAGGGTCTTAGAGTTCGCGTTGAATCCAGAGACCTTAACCTTGCCCAGGACGTGTTTTCCCGGTGCTGATGTGTTTATCTCCCTTCCCTCCTTCCCCTTCCCCTCCCTCTCCTTCTCCCCTTGTCGCTGCCCTCTTCCTCTTCCCAGCATCCAGAGCTGCTGTCGGCGGACTGCGCCCACGGGGAGATGATTCCCCATGAAGAGCCTGGATCCCCTACAGAAATCCCATGTGACTTTCCGTTTATCAGACTAAAACCCGAGCCAGCCAGACAGTGAAACAGTCACCGTGGAGGGGGGACGGCGAAAGATGAAATCCAACCAGGAGCGGAGCAACGAATGCCTGCCTCCCAAGAAGCGCGAGATCCCCGCCACCAGCCGGCCCTCGGAGGAGAAGGCCCCCGCGCCGCCCAGCGACAACCACCGGGCGGAGGGCGCGGCATGGCTCCCG
>NW_007252953.1:591692-592301 GCF_000164805.1 Carlito syrichta | reverse complement strand
AAAAAAAAAAAAAAAAATAAAAAAAAAAAAAAAAAAAAAAAAAAAAAAAAAAAAAAAATAAAAAAACCAAAACAAAACACAGAAAGAAAGGCGAGACAAAGTACCCGAAAAAAAAACAAGAGGCCGCAAGCGACCCAGACCGGCGGGGGCCTCGGCGAAGCTGGACAAGCCGCAGGACGTCGGTTTGCACAAAGCACTGTCCGCGAGGCCGGAATACTCCCCGCCCAGCGCGCCCCGCTCGGTGCCGGCGGCGCCCGCCATGCCCGCGGCCTACCCGCCCCCGCAGTCCGGGCCGCCGGTGTCCCCCGTGCAGTACGCGCACCTGCCGCACACCTTCCAGTTCGTCGGGGCCTCGCAGTACAGCGGGCCCTACGCCGGCTTCGTCCCGTCGCCGCTGCTCTCCCCCACGGCCAGCCCCGCCACCAGCGCGGGGGCCTCGGCCGCCGGCGCCGCGACGCCGTCCCAGCGCTCGCAGCTGGAGGCCTACTCCACGCTGCTGGCCAACATGGGCGGCCTGGGCCAGGCCCCGGGCCCCAAGGCTGAGCCGCCGCCGCACCTGGGCCGCGCCCCGGGGCTGCTGCCCGCGGGCTCCCCGCCGCCCGGCCCGCC
>NW_007252953.1:588309-590794 GCF_000164805.1 Carlito syrichta | reverse complement strand
GCCGCGGCCATCGTCACGTCGTCCCCCCAGTTCGCTGCAGTGCCTCACACGCTCGTCACCTCCGCCCTGCCCAAGAGCGAGAGCTTCGGCCCCGAGGCCCTGGGCACCCAGGCCGCCTACCCGGCCGTGGTGCAGGCCCAGCTCCACCTGCCCGTCGTGCAGTCCGTGGCGTCCCCGGCGGCGGCTCCCCCGACGCTGCCTCCCTACTTCATGAAAGGCTCCATCATCCAGCTGGCCAACGGGGAGCTGAAGAAGGTGGAGGACCTGAAGACGGAGGACTTCATCCAGAGCGCGGAGATCAGCAACGACCTGAAGATCGACTCCAGCACGGTGGAGCGCATCGAAGACAGCCACAGCCCGGGTGTTGCCGTCATACAGTTCGCCGTCGGGGAGCACCGCGCACAGGTAACGCTGGCCCGGGAACACGGGGAGAGGGGCCCCCACGGCGACGCTGGCGTCATCTCCTGGCAAGACGAGTTGCTGCTGTGAGCCAGAACGTAAGGGCTCTTGTTTATACCCAGACCCCAGACGCAGCCTTTCCCAGCTGTGATCGCTGAGAAAATTCAGGCCTCCTTCCACCTGGCCGCTGATGTTTGTGACGAAGGAACCTCTGTGCATACAGAGTGGGGCTAGGTGTGGACTGTTCTTGGAATAATCCAGAAAATCACCACTCGGTTATTTTTTGTGTTCTGTGGTTGGGATGAGGGACCTTGATTGAGAAAGCCTGCAGAACTCCAGGCTCCTTCCAGAGGTCCTTCTGGGCTTTTTCTTACCAGGAAAAGACAGCGGGTGCCAGTCGGGGCGAGGACATTAGATGCTGGAGCCATTACGTCCTTTTCCAACATCCATGTTCTAAAATATAGGTCTTACTAGCCAGGTACTGTGGCGTGCGCCTGTAGTCCCAGCTGTAGTCTCAGGAGGCTTAAGGTGGGAGAATTGCTTGAGCCCAGGAGTTCAAGGCTGCAGTGAGCTCTGATCGCACCACTGCGCTCTAGCCTGAGCAACAGAGCGAGACTCTTACTTCTCTAAAAAAAAAAGAAGAAAGAAAAGAAATACACACACACACACACACACACACACACACATACATATATATGTCTATGGTAAGGCCAACAGATCAGGAGATAATTGTCTTTAAAAACATAATTGTCCTTGAAAGCATAGTTTGTTAACCTCTTCAGTCCCAGGAGGAGGGCCATACCATGCCAATGGGTGGGGCGGGCACAGAAGGAAGCACCAGGGTGGATCAAGGGAACAAGGGGCAATGTGAGCACAAGACTTTACTGTGGTTTCCACAGGAAGGAACTGGGGAGGCAGGGCAAGAAGGCTTAGGATTGGCTGCTGTGAATAATTTTGATGGCGTCTGAGGCATAGGGGCTGTCCTGTAGTCTGGTACTTGGCCCTGTGCTGATTGAGAGGTGGATAGTGGCTGGGCGTGGATTCTGGATTTCTTGGTTTGCTTATGAAAGACAGACTCTCTGGGGAGAGGTTTGCTATCTCCAGGAATTAGCTAATCCCAGGAGAGCCAGTCCCTCCAGGGTCAGCAAGGTCCTAAAATATCAAAGCATCAGAAAAATAAAAGGCATGGTTAACACAGCCCGAGAAGTCAGGGCTGTCCCACGTGGCCTGCTGGGCTTGAAGGGCAGGTGCAACCAGGCAGAGTCATGTTAAAAACTGGAAGTATGACTAACTCACTTAATTTCCAGGGGCTCCTTCAATCCACCCATTTCCAGTCTCTTAGATCACTTGTACATTTATTCAACGAACCTTTTATATCACTGTCCAAGTTGCTGGGAGTCAAACATGCTTGGCCCAGCGTCCCTGGCTGTAGGGCCCAGTCTTTCTAGAAATGTTTCCATGGAGGGATTTAAAACACTCAAATGGGACAGGGCCTCCTTCAGGTTTGAGCTGAAACCTGATATCATGGAATAGCTGTTTGAGACATGCAAAGAAAATAAACCCAGCAAAAAAAGGTAAACTAGTTAATGAGTTGAGTTGAGTTGAGTTGCTTTGAGCATTTTTTAAAAGACCAAGAGATGGAGGGACAAAACCAGATTTCCAGAACTGCTCGTGAGTGATTACATGTGGGGTCTTACACAAAGTCAGGAGCCTGCATTGCTGAGAACCTGTAGCCCTGAAGACTTTCTTTTTTATTGTGACATGTCACCACAGGCATACAGTCTTTGGAAAGGTCCAAGAAAGTTTTCTCAAAAGCTCTGATTTAAGGGAAAAAAAGGAGCACAAATCGGAACTTTTAAAATAGCATAATTATTTGGAATTCATGACCCATCTACAGTTGCTACCCACTTCCTACTTGAAGTAGGGGTGTGTGCTAGTAGAAAGAAAATGGGTTGCCTTGAGCAAAGTTGACTCTTCATAGAGCCCGGGTGAAGCATGGAAAATAAACGGGAGTGAAAAGTAATGGTGTTTTTCTTTTTTTTTTTTTTTTTTTGAGTTGGAGTCTCACTCTGTCGCCCAGACTGGA
>NW_007252953.1:567879-588030 GCF_000164805.1 Carlito syrichta | reverse complement strand
CAAAAAAAAAAAAAAAGAAAAGATAGCCTCTTCAGTTGTGGGCTGCATTCTAAGGCCCTGAGAGCCTTAGCAGAGTCCAGGCTTGGAGAGCTTCTCAGCCCTCTTCAATTCTCAGAGAGGAAGAATCTAGCTGTGTTTTCCCCTGCTCAGAACTTAGCAAAATGAACAGTGAATGTTAGAGAAATGGGCTTCCTGGTGCAGTTAGAGCTCTGTTCTTATTTCTTTCCTGTAGCCAGATCACTAAGTCTCATTGGTGACGACCAAGGTGCAAATGAGTGGTTGGAAGGTTTATCAGGGCCTCTTTGCAGGTCTGTCAGGGCGGGCTCAGTGTGACTGTGCTGTATGCCAGGAAGGGCTTCTGCAAGGAAAGGCAAGAGGGCTGTGGTCTGCTGAAAAGGCAGCTTAGGTTTCATGCCGCAGAAACAAAAGTGCAAGGCCCTGATGCAACCAATGATTTGTCACTTTACCAAGGAGCCTATCAGAAATCAGCTGACATCATCACAGCTAAAATACTCCACCAGCTGTGTTTGCCACAAGTGACAGGTTCAGAGTCAGTTGGGGGGGTGGGGTGCGACTCATGTCTGGATTTAATTGAGGTCCCGAGGCCTGTATCCTTCTCCCCATCGTCAGTGCCTCCCTGAGAAGTTTCCTTCCCTGGCCTGAAGAATCATCCAGTCTTCTCAACTGATTTAGCTATCACTAACACTTGCACCCACCGGGAAACTGAGAAATGTGCAAATTGTTGAACTTAATTAGCAATATCACAAGTTTGGGGAAGTTGTGGAAGAAGATGGTTTTCTACAACAGCAGTCCCCAACCTTTTTGACTGGTCTTGTAGAAAACAATTTTTCCACAGACCGGGGTCGGGGGACGGGGGTGGTTTGGAGATGATTCAAGTGCGTAACATTTATTGTGCACTTTATTTCTATTATTACTACATTGTGATATATAATGAAATAATTACACAACTCACCATAAAAAGAAGAGGCGCAGACAGAAGTGGTGAATAAAATAATGGGCGGGCTACTCGCAGACTAAAATAAATGTTGGATTCTGACTTAAAACCTGCCACCAGATGCAGCTGTACAATTGAAGTACATCAACTCACTTGCCACTCACTGAATGGGTTTAGGTATGAGTCTGCAAGCAGTTGATTTATTATGGTCTCTGTGCAGTCAAACCTCACTCCTGATGTTAATGTGTATTTTCAGACGCTCCCCAGCACTAGCATCACTGCCTCCGCTCCACGTCAGATCATCAGGTATTAGATTTTCATAAGGAGTGCACAACATAGATCCCTCACATGCACAATAGGGTTTGTGCTTTTATGAGAATCTAATGCCACCGTTGATCTGATGGCAGGCAGAGCTCAGGCAGTAATCGAGTGATAGGGAGCAGCTCTAAAAACAAATGAAGTTTTGTTCACTCACCCACCACTCAACTCCTGCTGTGTGACCCGGTTCCTAACAGGCCACGGAACAGTACCGGTCTGTGGCCCTGAGGGTTGGGGACCCCCGTTCTACAAGATAGATGCCTTTGTGACCCTAGGCACAAATCCTGCATGAATAGTGAATCATGAGTATGCTTGATCTCCCAAGGTCGTTCTCAGGGAAAGCAGCATGGCATGGTGTGGTGTGGTGTGGTATGGTGTGGTGGTGAGAGGGCCCAGGTTCCAGCTTCGGATGTGTGGCCGGACAAGTCATTTCACCTCTCTGAGCTGCATTCGGTCATCTCCGCAACAGGCAAAGGGTTCTTTACACAAGATAATCTCTTGGGCCTCCTCAGCTTTTTAATCCTTTACTCTTCTACTTCCCAGGACAGCTCTGGTAAAATTTATTGGCATCAACTTGCCAGAAACCAAGGAGGGCACTAAGAGGAAACTTGACTGACCTCGTGCTAAGCAACCCACAGACCTAGTAGGAACAAAAGCCATCCCATATAAAACGGAGGGGTTTGCAGTTTGGGGGTTATTTTTAAGAAGCTGAATTCCTCACGATTATTGTGGAAAGGTGCCTCCAGTGTTGTCCCGGCTGACGCTCCAGGCGAGGCAGTGTAGGAGAAAAATGCTTTCCCGTATCAGCCCCATCCTTGTGACTTTGCCATGCCCAGTACAGTATTTCTCAACACAGGAAAAGAAAGCATCTTTCCACCCTCAGACCCCCACCTTGGTGCTGTGGGAACAGTAAAGGGGAATTGCAGGTTTTGTCTGTTATCACCGTGTGCAGCCCTCCTTCCTCTTCAGGGGAAGGTCAGCCAGTACCTTACACCCCGAGTGGGAGAGTCGCTGCTCTGCCATGCCTTGATTCTGGTCGAGAGCCCCAAAGGACAACGGAATCGCTTTCCTTGGGCCTCACTCCCAAATAGAATCCACTTAATCTTCTCCAAGTTTGAGGACGTACGTCTTCGTCGAGTCCCAGATGGGACCCCTGGCAGTAGCATCAACATGGGAGCCAACACGACTCAAAGGAAGGATGGAGCTTTACACTCTGTCCTTGGGTAGGAAGAAGGTTAGCTGCTGGGAAAATGTGAGACCTGGTACCAAAAAAGATAGAAGTCTGCGTTTATACTGCACCAACCAGTGGCACTGGGACCTTGTGCAATGTTAGTTTTCCCTTCCCTGCTTCAACTTAGGTGACGTTGGCCCTTAGAAGAGCATGAGTCTCTTCCGAAAAGTCAACAAAAGGCTTCGTGCTCCAAAAAGTCTATATGGAAGGAGGCCGAGCACGGTGGCTCATGCCTGTAATCCTGGCACTTCAGAAGGCCAAGGTGGGCAGATCACTTGAAGCGAGGAGTTTGAGACCAGCCTGGGCAACATAGCAAGACCTTGTCTCTACAGAAAATACAAAATAAAAAATTAACCAGGCATGATCATCCTAGCTACTCAGGAGGCTGAGGCAGGAAGATTGCTTTGAACCCAGGAGTTCAAGTGCATGATCGCACCACTGCACTACAGCCTAGGTCACAAAGAAAGACCCTCACCCCTTTAACAAAAAAGAGAGAAACAGACTTTATGGAAGGAGAGGCAGTCAATTAAAGCCTAGAAAGAAGGCTGCACTTTTCCAGCCAGCCATTTTTACCCTACCTGTCCTCTCATGGCAGAATCCTATTGATGGCTGAGGAGAGCATCATTCCTGCTAGTCTCATTAGGCTACATGGCCTCACGCTAGCCTATGTGAACATATGCAACCTGTACTTCTGAGCATGCGCTGGACTTGAGGGATGGATTGGTGGCCCAGGCCTCCAGATCAGTAAGATAACAGATGCAGAAACAGGGCTCGTGAGCTCCGCTTCTGCAAGAGGTTGTGAGCCAGGTGCCCACTGGGGGAGCCTGGCCCAGGACAACCCCATCCGGGGAGCCTTCGGTTTCTATCTGACAAACCATTTTCTATCTTTGAGCAGCTCCCCATCCCTCTGTCTCACACTCCCTAGGTTTAACTTTTCCGAAGAGTACTTGCTCAGGAGAGATGTAGTAAAATTTATTTGTAAAGTGCTCTGGGCTGACACTTTTCCTTTGACTGCTTCTTCCCGAAATGCCAAGTTCCGTGTGTTATTAGGGCCGTCTGTCGCTTCCCAGATCCTCCCGAGGTGACTGCTTTCCTGACTTACTTGGGGGCTGCTTAATATTCAGTGCCATCTTCTCCTCCCGACTGTCCTGGCGTGGGTGTGCGCGTGTGCATGCTCGTACGGCGCAGTATAATGATGTACTTACTGCATGTCTACCGATGGCTTTTCTTTCATCCCACCCTTTCTCAGTGTGACTGCTGCGGCTTGTGAGTCATCGGTGGCAGCATTATGCATTGAATGGATTAGCTGGTGCCTAAAAATAGCCAAGGCCCTCATGCAAACAGCACATAAGCCTATATAGTCAGTCCCTTCACAGCCAAGGCAGACCCACTTGCCAACATTTAACATGCGGAGCTGGGTGGAAATGAATCCTAATGTATCAAAAAATAGATCGTTGGTGACTGCCCTGTGTGCGGAGCCCAGCGCTGAGCCTGGGCCCCGGTGGCTGGTGCTAGATGTCTCCTTTCAGTTCTAATGCGGGACAGTCTCCAACACAGAAACTATAGCAAACCACATTTTTGTGTGGGTCTGTGTACCCCTTCCAAAAATAAAAAGAGAAAAATGTTCTCCTTTTACCTCCCCATGATATAAGTACCCCCCAACTGGGTGATCTTATATATGTTATGGAAACAGATTCTCTCACACCATTGCTGTGTATAGCTTTTTTAAAAAATCGAGGCCAGACACAGTGGCTCATGCCTGTAACCCTAGCACTTTGGGAGGCCAAGGTGGGAGGATTGTTTGAGCCCAGGAGTTGGAGTCCAGCCTGGGCAACTAGTCCAGTGATTCTACAAAAAAAAAAAATTTTTTTTAATTAGCCAGGTGTGATGGCACACACCTGTAGTCCCAGCTACTAGGGAGGCTGAGCCCAGGAAGTTGAGGCTGCAGTGAGCTGCGATTGCACCACTGTACTCCAGCCTAGGCAACACAGTGAGACCCCGACTCAAAAAAAAAAAAAAAAAAAAAGATTTTATTGTTTAAAACAGCTTCAGGTTTACGAAAAACTGAACAGAACGACAGAGAGAAGTCCCACACGTATCCAGTTTCCCCTATTATTGAAATCTTGCTTTAGCATAATACAGTTGTTATCACTGATGAGCCAATATTGATACACCTTTTTTTTGAGTTGGAGTCTCACACTGTCGCCAGGTACCCTTGTTGATGAGGTATGCCCCTCCTTCCCTCCCCTAGCAGTTTCCCTCAACTGCCAATCCCACTCCTCCTCCCCTGACAGTTTGCCACTACTGCCAATCCCTTTCTTACCTTCCTAATTTTCTAACCTCTTATTTCTTGTTTCAAAGAGTTTTTATTTATTTTGGGTTTTTTTTTTTTTTTTGAGTTGGAGTCTCACTCTGTCGCCCAGATTGGAGTGCAGTGCATGCTCCCAGCCACTGCAGCCTTGACCTGCTGGGCTCCGGCGATCTTCTGCCTCAGCCTTCAAGTAGCCAGAACTAGAGGCACACGCTACCATGCCCAGCTAATTTTTGATTTATTGTAGAGACGAGGTCTCGCCAAGTTGCCCGGGCTGGTCTCAAACCTGCAGGCTCAGGCAATCCACTCGCCTTGGCCTCCTTAAGTGCTGGGATTACCGGCTGAGCCACTGAGTCTGACCTTGATACACTATTAAGTAGAGTCCATAGTTTACATTAGGGTTGATTCTTTGTGTTGTGCATTCTGTGCGTTTTGATCAATGCGTGGTGTCATGTATCCAGCATTCCAGTATCATACGGAATAGTTCTACCGCTCTAAAAAGCCTTCATGTTTCACCTGCTGGTACCCCCACTCTCCGCCTCAAACTCTTGGCAGCCACTGATCTTTTTACTGTCTCCATAGTTTTGCCTTTTTCAGAATGTCATACAGTTGGAATGATACAGTATGTAGCCTTTTCAGATTGGCTTCTTTCACTTAGCAAAACGCATTTCAGGTCCCTCCGTGTCTTTTTGTGGCTCTGATAGCTCATTTCTTTTTAGCACTGAATATTATGCTGTTGTCCTTTAAGGCACAAATTTTAAGACCCTGGAGGCGGAGGGTCAGTGCGGAGGTCCAGCCTCTGTAGAGCAGGGCCTGAGGTGGGGGGAGGGAATGAGAAAAGAAAGACAAAGAACGGCGGGATTGGGTGGTCTCTCACCTCACTAGGTGAGAGCAAGTTTATTCTTACAGCATGTTTTCTTATATAGAGCAAAACTACATAAACAAGAGATATATTAATGCTAGCATCAGCTGGGAAAACGTTAATGTTTAGGACTTTCCCTGGCAAGCTTACTATAGCACTGACATCTTTGTTTTCTGAGAGTCTGAGTAAAACTATTAACATCTGTGTTCTTTGAAGTTCTGGGTAAAGTTATTATCGAAGCAGGCTCCATGCAGCCTACGCAGGCTAGAGGTCACACCACCTGAATTCTACTAAATCACCATTCCCAGGGGCAAACATTGAGGGCAGGAGATACTGGCCAAGCTCCTGTTGGAGCCAGGCCAGAAACACAAGGCCCTTGTCAAGCTTATGTCCTTGTTTCCTTCAGGTAAGAGGAATAGAATCTGTGTGTCTAATGGCTGTGATGTCAGAGCTACCACCGTCACTTTTGGGACAGTGTCCTTCCTGGCCAGCCCCGGGCCTCCTTGCGGGCCCCTCCCACAAGGGAGTTCTGTAAGCCAGGCTACCATGAGTGAGAAGAACCCAACTTTTAATTTGGGACTTGTGTTTGGAGGCGTTCCTGTGTTAGGGTGTGGGTTTACTGAACAACCAGGAAATGCTTCCACCAACGACTGAGTCAGGCTTAGCATTAACATGATTAAATGTTTTAAATAGAACACACAGATATTCTTACACTCAACTGAAGAGTTTTGACTGTTTTTATTAATGATTTTTAAACATCTAAGTAAATGGGTCTCTTGCTTACCCCTTCATCCTTGCTCTGGGGTTTTCTGATTTTTTTCATGCCAAGAACACAGTCATGCAAACTAGCCTTCCAGAAAGGCAGACTGGTTTTTCTCTACAGGTAAAACAGGATTTCACTTGTAAAGAAAGTTAGGAATTCCCAGTTTCAAAATTTTACCCTGCCGGCCTCAGTGGCTCAGCTTGTAATCCCAGCACTTTGGGAGGCCGAGGCAAGTGGATTGCCTGAGCCCAAGGGTTCGAGACCAGCCTGGGCAACTTGGCGAGACCTCGTCTCTACAGCAAATTAAAAAAATATTAGCTGGGCATGGTAGTGCACGCCTGTAGTTCCGGCTACTTGGAAGGCTGAATCAGAAGGATCACCAGAGCCCAGCAGGTCAGTGAGTGTGCCACTGGACTCCGGCCTGGGTGACAGAGTGAGACTCCAACTCAAAAAAATAAAATAAAATAAAATAATAAAAATTTTATCCAAAGCAAGACATATTCACTGAAATCCAGCTTCTGAGAGATTTCATTGCTCCCAGCTACCAGCAGAATTTGTATGTTTGGGATCGTGTCATGAAAAAATGTTTTGTAAAACAGATGCCCCTCGCATTTGTGAAAACAGGGTTTCTTGTGAAGGAAAAGGGAGACATATTTAAACAACAGACGTTTTGTTTTCTTTTTATCTTGTTTTTGATGATACGTACATATGTGTGTATATAGACATAGCACCAATCTAAGATTGAAATATACAATCAAACAGCATAAATATGCGTGTATGCATATCGTGTTTAGATACAATAGTTATTGACTAAGTAGTGAAAGGAATTATATTGTGCTTTCACATAGAGGAGCTAAAAATGAACTTAAAATCCAGTCATTTCCAGCCTAGGAAGGCGACATGGAATAAATAATTTTCAGTCCAGAAGTGAGGCTGTGTGTTGCCTCCCTATCTTGGTTCCTCCACCCAGAGTGGAAGTTGGAGGCCAGGTATGGTGGCTGTCACACTGGTCATCCCAGCTTTTTAGGAGATGGAATCAGAAGTGGAAGGATTTCTTGAGCCCGGGAGTCTGAGACCAGCCTGGGCCACATAGTGAGACCTTGTCTCTACAAAAGAGTCTTTAAAAATTTTAAGTGGAAGTTGGAGGTGATGGTTCTAGAGGAGTCGGTATCAGGGACTGGGGTAGGACAGATTTCTCATAACAGTGGTGATGAGCAGATGGGTGTGCTTACAGAGGCAGGAGGAAAATGGGGAAGGGTGGAGGAAGATGGGGGGGATCTGCCCCTAAAGCGAGAGGTACCGACTGCAAGGCATCCGGGGATGCAAGACAGAAGGGCCCCAAGCTGACAAAAGACACGCTCGCATTTCATCCTGCAGACTGCTGAAGTGTTTGGAAAAGGATGTATTTATGGTATGAAAAAATGGGCTCTATCAAGCTGCCAAGAATTACGTAACATTCTTTGGTTGTATATGGTACTTCGCTCACGAATTTATTTGCACAGGGGTTTCATCAGAGGCCATTCTTGAAAATGCTTGGAACCCCAACAAGATCACAAAATGACTTAATGATTATTAGCACACCTCAAGGAACAAGGGTGGAAATAACTGAAGTATGATTCCATGAAATCATGAGGAGCTCAGCGTCTGACAGGGTGAGGGCGCTATGGGTTAACCCAGAAAGCTGCCTGTTAGGGGGTGAGCCAGACCCTGAGGAAAGCACTGCTCTTCTCCCTGGAGTAGAACACAAGCCCGATTTAGTCCTGGCTGTTGAAAAAAAAGGACGGCCATATGCGGTGACTCAAGCCTGTAATCCCAGCACTTTGGGAAGCCGAGGTGAGAGGATTGCCTGAGCCCACGGGTTTGAGACCAGCCTGGGACAAGACCTCATCTCTACAATAAATAAAAAAAATTAGCCAGGCACAGTAGCACGTGCCTATAGTTCCAGCTACTTGGAAGGCTGAGGTGGAAGGATCGCCGGAGCCCAGCAGGTCGAGGCTGCAGTGGCCGGGAGCGTGCCTCTGTACTCCAGTCTGGGCGACAGAGTGAGATTCCAACTCAAAAAAAAAGGACAAGCAGTCTCTCCAGTCTAAACATTGCCCCCCACCCCCCACCCCCATTGGACAGGTGTGGCACTGCAACATTTTTCCACATGGAAGGCAAACAGAACTGTGTATTTTTTTCAGATTTTAACTAAGCCCCTATTACATGCCAGGAAGTATTCTAGACTCTGGGGATAGAACAATGAGTTTGGGGGAAGAGGTGAAACAGACAGACAAATATGCAAGTTAGTAAAAAAAAAAAGAATGCATCAAAAGATAAGAAGTGCTATGGGAAAAAATAAAGCAGCATAAAGAAGATAAGGAAGCTAGAGGATTGTTATTTCAAACAGCTGTTAAGGAAGCTCTCTGAGAAGGAGACTGGACGGCTGCAGTACACGGGCAGAAAGGATTCCAAATGGAGGGAATACAGGGTGCGCAGACCAGAAGGTGCAAGTGTCTTTGGAGTTAAAGGAGACCACACAGGTCCTTCAACAGCAAGGAGACCAGTATTCCTACAGTGCGGTGAGTAGGGGGCGATGCAGAAGACATTGAGTTTGTTGATGTTGACTCAGTAAGTGAGATGTCGGCTTGGCCAGGAGAGAGGTGGTAGAGGTAGCAAGAAATGGTCTCATTCTAGGTATATTTGGAAGAGGGACTGATAAGCTCTGCTTATGATTTGGAGGCATGTGGTATGAGAAAAAGAAGAGAAGCAAGGACAATTCCCAGCCCACTGATTGAACAGCTAGAATACAGGGGGATACCATTTGTGGAGATGGGATGTACGTAGGATGCACCATTGGGCGGGGGTACATCAGGAGGTGGTCTGTTCTGATCGCATCATGTTTGAATTGCCAATTAGACATCTGAGTGGGCATCATCAGATAACGTGGTAGCCAGTATCCAAATGTGCCCTGTTGAAATTGTTCTGCATGATGTTGTCTGTTCCTGGCAGGCAAGAAACTGGGTCTTAAACAATAGGCACTCT
The DNA here is from genome assembly GCF_000164805.1 of Carlito syrichta. Taxonomy (NCBI): domain Eukaryota; kingdom Metazoa; phylum Chordata; class Mammalia; order Primates; family Tarsiidae; genus Carlito; species Carlito syrichta. The sequence continues at coordinate 578,566 of NW_007252953.1, read as the reverse complement.
TCCAGGGTCTGTAACACTTAGCAGGTGCTCAGTGTGTACTTACTGAACTTCATTACAACTGCAAAACCTGGAGCTTGTCATCATGAACGCTTGATCAATCATATTTTGAGAGGCCGGGCACAGTGGCTCAAGCCTGTAATCCCAGCACTTTGGGAGGCTGAGGCAAGCGGTTTGCCTGAGCCTGCAGGTTCGAGACCAGCCTGGGCTACATGGTGAGACCCTGTCTCTACACTAAATCAAAAAATTAGCAAGACAAGGTAACGCATGCGTGTAGTTCTGGCTGTTTGGAAGACTGAGGCAGAAGGATCGCCAGGCAGCAGGTAAACGCTGGGGCGTGCGACTGCACTCCAGCCCGAGTGGACTTCAGTGTGCCACTGCACTCCAGCCTGGATGACGGAGTGAGACTCCAACTCATCATCATCATCATATTTTGAGGTTCTCAGCACCATGGGTCTCAAAGGAATTCATAGACTTGTTATTCCAGTTTGAGGTGACATCATTCCACAAAATTACACCATATCTGTTTCACATCCATGACAACCCCTGTTGGCATTGACAGCATGTTCTGAGGTGGATAATGCTCCTTTCCAAGGGAATTTCAAGCAGACAGACTTGACTATATATATTCTCACTGAAAAATCCCTCAGTGAGATTTCTTCATTAACTGTTAATGATCAGCTAACCTTTAAGAATGTTTATATCCTTATGACAGACTTAATTATAAAACAAAAATAAATCTGTTATGAATAATTTAGTGTGCCTATCTGAGATATATGCAACAAAATTTAACTTTCACCAAAGAAAAGGGAAAAAACTTATTTTAGTTCACATACACTTAGACCTTTGGGGGGAAGTTCATTATGTAGATCGTTCAAGCTAGATAATTAATGAGGAGAAAAATAGCACTGGCCTGAGCTGTCCAATCTAGTGCCTAAAACAATGAGACTATCTAAATAATGTTTAGCTACTAATCCAGCTTACATAGACCCAGCTGAGGGTGCCTGGTGATGGCATCATTCGCTTGAGTGGCATATCTCCTTTGAGAGAAAGCAAAGCCAGAATTTCGACAAAATGAATGAAAAACAAGGCATCACCATGAGGGAGAAGCCTATCCAGCTTAAAATAAATTCCATTGACACTGGCACTTTGTAGTACACATCTCAAATATTATTTTCTCTCTCCAACACTTTTCTCTCATCGATGTTTAAGTAGGCTGTTCTAGCCATGGCTGACACTACAGCATTTAATTCTAAGGTCTGTCTTTGGAGTTTTGAGACAAGGGAGTAATGACAGACTTTCAAAATGTCCAACGTTATGGTATCTTTAATGGTAAGCATTAACATCTGTATCATAGCTGTTAGTAATCAGTTCTATTACCTGTTATAAAGGCCTTGAAGACATCTTAATGAGTTTATAGAAACTTGGTGCCGGGCTCGGTGGCTCAGCCTGTAATCCTGCGCCTTTGGGAGGCTGAGGTGAGTGGATTGCCAGAGCCCGCGGGTTCGAGACCCGCCTGGGCGGCAAGACCTCATCTCTACAATAAATCAAAAAATCAGCCGGGCGTGGTAGCACATGCCTGTAATTCCGGCTACTTGGAAGGCTGAGGCGGAAGGATCGCCAGAGCCCAGCGGGTCGAGGCTGCGGTGGCCGCTCCAGTCTGGGCGACAGAGTGAGACTCCAGCTCAAAAAAAAAAAAAGAAAAAGAAAAAAGAAACTTGGCAACATGAAAATCTTCAGATAGATTTGTCTATGAGTATACAATAGATGTTATTTTCAGAAAATGAAATATTGGCTGCCTTGAGAAGTGTATATAATAAGGCTCACACACCAAGGACCTCTCACTGGTGGGTACCAGGCTGCCTGCCAGGAAGGAGGCAGGGAATTATCCAGGCATAGACAGAGCCAAAAAAGAGGCTGGTGTGCTTGGAACTAGGGCTTGTGGCGTTATGATCGCCACATTACCTCTGGCAGGTATTAGGCAGGAATAAGCAAACAATGAAGCTGGTAGAGATTCTTATGAGGTATGAACGCCTGAGATCTTTGTTTAATGACTTGAAGATGCAGCTGAACAGTCTTCACTTGATGTAGGATTTATTTCTTCTGCTCAGTGTGTGGTGCTCATGGCTCTAAGAGGTTTGGGAGAGGATCTAGGGAGTCATTTTCAGATTGGTCCTCCCACCTAGAATACAGTGGACATCCTCATCTGATATTGTAACTTGTAAGATTATTTGTACTTGTCTATATGCAAATATATATGTGTTTGTGATGTAAATGTCATTTTGAAACTGAACATCAGTCTTGTCACACACTTGTACAGAGTGACTAGAATTGTATGAGTGGATGTAAGGCAGACGGTATATCACAATTTTCTTAACCATGAAACAAGTCTTTGCATTCATGCTATTGGATCCTACTTATTTCAAGTAATATTCACACCTCTTGGGGACAGTGGAAATGGTAAGTTTGTCTCTTTTTGTGGATTATAGTATCTTTGTTCATGGGGGTAGAGGTCAGGACGCATAGGGAAAAAAATGGATGTGGGGGCCAAAGACTAGGATTAAATCTCAGTCACATCAGCTAATAACCATGACATTTAGGCAAGTGGTTTCATCACAGACAAATAGTCTGTGAGTGTAAAGTTCATAAAACTGAAATAGCCGTACTTGTCTCATTAGTTCATTGTGAACATGAAACAAAATATTTTTGTAGCTGAATGTCTGACAGAGTAGGCATTCAAAAAATTTTAGCTCTCTTCACATTATTAAAATAATGCAGAACTATGAGACTGCCCCTCAAATAATACACACATGCCTGGACTCATGGTCCCACACAAATTGAAAAAGGCTTTCGTATAAATTCACTCTCGTTGTCCCTTCTAAAAACACATGTCTTCTATGCATTCAATAAAATCTGTCATTCTAGAAGTGTATCAGGACTAGATCAATCAGAGTTATCAAAGAAGATAAAGAAGATTAAGTATAAAAGCCACAATCTACCTAGATTACATGAAAATTTATTACTTTTTAAGTTTGGGGGGTATTTTAATTATTCATATGTTTCTATGTGTATGCATATGTGTCAAATCAACAGAACATTTTAATATGATTGCATATAGCAAATATTCCTTTCTTATTTCCCCATTTTACTACCATTTTTTCAGTTCTTTTCATTCCTTCCTGCATCTACAAACTTAGCGCAGATCTGTTGGTGGTAGATTCTCTGGATTGCTGTTTGTCTGAACATGTATTTGTTTTGCCTTCATTGTTAAAGGATCTTTTTGCTCCATATAGGCTTCTTGATTGGCTTTTTTTTTCTTTAGCACTTTAAGGATATTCCATTATCTCCTGGCTTCCTTTATTTTTGTTGAGATCGTAAACTGTGAGTTTAACTGTTGCTTATTTTGGAAGTATTTTGTTCTGGAGACTTTTAAGATCTGTTTCCCTGTCTTTGGCTTATAGTAATTTAACTATGACCTGCCTAGGCAACATTTATTTTTATTTTTCCTGCTTGGAGTTAGGCCTTCTTGAATCTATAGCTAATTATCTCTCATCGGCTTGGGAAAAGTCTTAGCCATTACCTCCCCAGGTATTACTTCTGCCCTATTGTCTCCCTCTCTTCCTCCTCCAAGGATTCAAATTATGTGTCTTTAGATCTTCTCAATATAGCTTCTATGTCTCTTACCCTCTTCTCTATGTTAGCCATCTTTATGTATCTATATCCATCCTGTATAGTTTCTTCTAAAGCTTTACTAAGAGAATCGAGTTCACTAATTCTTTCTTAAACCATGTCTATTCAGTTGGAAAATGTATTGCATTCTTGATTTCAGTTGATTTTTTTTATTCTAGAATTTACATGGATCTTTTAAATCCTAATTCTCTACCAAAACCTTCAAGCTTGTCTTAAATCTTCTTAAACTCTGTAAGTATAGTCATTTTAAAATCTATATCAGATAACAATATATGAGAAACTCCTATAGGTTTGTTTTTATTATCTGTTATTTTTACCAGTTTTTATTCATGTTATCTGGTGTCCTCATGCCCCCCCCCCATTTTAATTGAATACTGTCTTTTATTTGCAAAATTGTAGAACTAAATCAAGACCTTAATCTAGTATTAGAGACTGACATGATTAAAATCTGAGCTTAGCCGGGTTCGGTGGCTCAGCCTGTAATCCTGCGCTTTGGGAGGCTGAGGTGAGTGGAATGCCTGAGCCCGCGGGTTCGAGACCCGCCTGAGCAACTTGGCAAGACCTCATCTCTACAATAAATCAAAAAAATTAGTCGGGTGTGGTAGCGTGCGCCTGTAGTTCCGGCTACTTGGAAGGCTGAGGCGGAAGGATCCCTGGAGCCCAGCAGACGAGGCTGCGGTGACCAGGAGCAGCCACTGCACTCCAGTCTGGGCAACAGAGTGAGACTCCAACTCAAAAAACAACTCTTGAGCTTCATACTTTGAAAGGCCTGTCTGCTTCTGGTTCACACTTACTTCCAAGATACAGTGCTTTGAGGTCACAGCCCAAAAGAATGGGGTTCACCAGACGGCACCTCCCGCCTCTTGGTGTATCCTGAACTCCATTCCCTGTCCTCTGTGCTCTTAAGACTTGACTCTAAGGAGAAAATAGGCCCCAAGCACCAGTTTCAACTGTCTGGGTCATCATTCTTTCCTGATCCAACCCAGTAATTTTTTTTACTATCTTATTTTCTGTCGAGTCCCATAAGAAAGAAAATTATTATTAAAGTTTTGTTCATAGTTTTTTATTGATTTGCTAATGTTATTTTTCTTCAGAGGTTTTAGTTGTCTTCAGCAGAAGGGTTGGTCCAAATTATGTAGTCTACTGCATCTAGAAGGGTCATTGAAAACTGACTTTTAAAACAACTTCATTGTTCTCTCTCTCTCTCTCTCTCTCTCTCAATACACACACACACACACACACACACACACACACACACACACACACACATTTATTTATTTATTTGAAAAAAACTCAATTCCCATGGAAATGAAACTGTAGAAAACCTCAGGTGCATTTCACCCTAACTTAATGTCAACAGTAGGACTTTGGACAGGATCCCTGCACACACCATCTCCTTGCCTTTGTCTGCACATCCCTTCTTCCAGTAATGTCTTCTTGCAACCATACCTCTACTCTGTCGACACTGTTTTTTAAAACTCAGCAAAGCGTATGCTCATCCAAGAAGACTTCCTTACTCACCTCTTCTCCAAAGTGGTGTTTGCCTTTCCTCTGCCCTCCAATAACTTCATGCTGTGCCAAGCTCTGTAATCTCCTCTGCCACATGGATTGTCAATTCTTGTTCATGGGCCTCTTTTACCCACCTGAGTGTGAATTCCTTTGGGACCAGGACTGATTTCCTTAGCTTGGTGCATGGCACAAAGTGGCATGGAGAAAATTGCAGCTGTTGAGAGGATACTGGGTTTCACCTGCTTTCGTTATTTGCTTTTCAAACAAATGCGGAGACTAATCTGAATGCCTGGGGGTTGGCCTTGTGGATAGACAAGCACAGGAGCTGTCTGTGACTGCCTTACCTTCTCCCCAACAGTGTCCCACCCCCAAACGTCTCCAAATCCTGCTCATCATGGCTCCAGGGGCCTGGGAAAGCCTTCCCTGGTTCCTCTAGCCCTTACTGATTATGTTCCCCCTGAATTCCTAGAGTGCATTTAGCCAATAAATATTTATTAAGCTCCAGTCATATGCCAAGTACCCTTTTAGCGATAAACACATTGTGCCCGCCTCATGGAGCTCACATACAGGCTACTCTCATCTGTATTTAGTTCTGTCCTACATGACAAGAGCAGTTGTCCGGTGACCTAGTAAAATGCAAGACTGTATTGGGCTTCTGAGTCAGCTGCAGAGCCTAGCTCAGTGCGGACTGCTAAACAGATGTTTTGCCATTGTTGGGGGCCAACTGACTGGTTTGAACAGAGCCCAGCTGTAGTAAAGCTAACACGCAGTAGAATATTTTGAATACTGATGGACTTTTACGCCAGACAGTTTCTTCCACCGACTTCTGCCCACCATCCATGGTAAGTGCAGGTATAACAGAAAGTTATGAGCCTCATCTGTAGTGTGTAGCTGGGGAAAGAGGTTTTTAACTGTTGGGTTTTTTTTCCTCATTCAACCTGTATGTGTGTGTGTGCTTGTATATAAAATAAAACAAGAATAAAATGTTTTTGTTTCCTTCCTTCTGCCTCCCTCTGTCTCTCCCTGTTTCCACAGGTCAGCGTTGAAGTTTTGGTAGAGTATCCTTTTTTTGTGTTTGGACAGGGCTGGTCTTCCTGCTGTCCAGAGAGAACCAGCCAGCTCTTTGATTTGCCGTGTTCCAAACTCTCAGTTGGGGATGTCTGCATCTCGCTTACCCTCAAGAACCTGAAGAACGGCTCTGTTAAAAAGGGCCAGCCCGTGGATCCTGCCAGCGTCCTGCTGAAGCACTCAAAGACCGACGGCCTGGCGGGCAGTAGACACAGGTATGCCGAGCAGGAAAACGGAATCAATCAGGGAAGTGCCCAGATGCTCTCTGAGAATGGTGAACTGAAGTTTCCAGAAAAAATAGGATTGCCTGCAGCACCCTTCCTCGCCAAAATAGAACCCAGCAAGCCCTTGGCGACGAGGAAGAGGAGGTGGTCGGCGCCCGAGACCCGCAAACTGGAGAAGTCAGAAGACGAACCACCTTTGACTCTTCCTAAGCCTTCTCTAATTCCTCAGGAGGTTAAGATTTGCATTGAAGGCCGGTCTAATGTAGGCAAGTAGAGGCAGAGTGGGGGAAAGGAAACGTGGCTCTCCCTTTTCATTTGTATCCAGATTACTGTACTGTAGGCTAAATAACACAGTATTTACATGTTATCCTCTTATTTTAGGTTTCTGTTCTAACCTTGTCATTCGAGTTACAGCAGGTGTGTCGCAGGAGACTGGTGCATACGCTTTGCCCACGAGCATCTGTCTATGAGCAGGTGGGTGGAGGCCAGAGCAGGGGAGGTCCAGGCTCCAGGCCTCCTGGGGAAGACGAATGTGGCTTCCCAGAGCCTGCCTTGTCTAGCAGCACAGAAGCATCCAGTGGGCACTGACTCCTGCTAGTTTCCAGAGAAAGTTCTATGGGAAGGGACCTGCAGGGGTGCGGGGGTGCGTGCATGGGGGGGTGCACGGGCGCCACGGCAGGGAGTGAGGGTCTCTTTTTCTCTGCCTCCGTCTGTCTCACTCTCTTGCTCTCAGCATGGGATTGGGGGTCCAGAGCTGTGTCCTCCTGGGGTTCCCACGTGTAAAACCAACATCAGGAATCCAGCTTCAGGGCATCGTAGAGAGGCATCAGAGGGCAGATAGCTTCGTTTAAAAGAACATTTTTCTCTCCAACATATTTTACAATAAAAGCAACTTTTAATCGTATAGATATATATTTCCCCCTATGGGGCCTGACTGCACTGATATATATATTTTTTAAGAGCAACTGCCACATGTGGGATTTCATTTCTGCTTTATTCATAGTGCAGTGATGTCGCCAGGGTGTCATGGTGGACAGGGAGGCCTCCCTGCTCACATGGCTCCACGCGGGGGGTGGCAGGGGTGCGGGAGAGAGTGAACACCCATGCTGGTGTCTGTGCAGTGTTAGGAAAACCAATCAGGTTATTGCATTGACTTCGCTCCCAAGAGGTAGATGCAAACTGCCCTTCAGTGAGAGCAACAGAAGCTCTTCGCGTTGAGTTTGCAAAATCTTTTTGTCTTTTAACTCTAGTACTGTTTATAGTTCATGACTATGGACAACTCGGGTGCCACTTTTTTCAGATTCCAGTGTGATGTGAGGAGTTAGATTTTGAAGATGAGCATATATTACTATCTCTAAGCACTTAAAATACTGTTCACACTTTATTACCAAGCATCTTGGTCTGTCATTCAACAAGTACTGTATCTCACCTTAAACTCTTTGGGAAGAAAAAAAAAACTAAGTTGCTTTCTTTTTTTCAACACTGTAACTACATTTCAGCTCTGCAGAGTTGCTCAAGAGCAAGATATTGAAAGTTTCCATGTGGCTTAAAGGGATGAATGTGAATTATGAACTAGTATGTGACAATAAATGACCACCAAGTACTACCTGACAGGAGGCACTTTTCACTTTGATGTCTGAGAAAGAGTTCAAGGCATATGCAGAGTTGGCAGAGAAACTGAGAGAAAAGGGATGGAGAAAAGAATACTCATTTTTGTCCAGTGTTTTTCTTTTTAAGATGAACTTTTAAAGAACCTTGCGATTTGCACATCTTGAGTTTATAATTTGTGTGATATTCCTGCAGTTTTTATCCAATAACATTGTGGGAAAGGTTTGGGGGACTGAACGGCATAAATAAATGTAGCAAAATTACTTTCTAACCTGCCTAAACTCTAGGCCATTTTATAAGGTTATGTTCCTTTCAGAATTAATTTTGGTCTTTTTACCACATCTGTCACAAAAAGCCAGGTCTTAGCAGGACAACTCTGAGAATTTTCTTCAGATTCATTGAGAGAGTTTTCCATAAAGACATTTATATGTGAGCAAGTTTTTTTAATTACTTTATTATTGTTGTTATTAATGTTATTTTCAGAATGACTTTTCTTTTCTTTCTGAAATCAAATCAAAATTTAATGTTTGGTACAAACCCAGAAAGGGTATTTCATAGTTTAAACCTTTCATTCCCAGAGATCTGAAATATCATTTGTGGGTTTTGAGTGCATCTCAAAGTGCTTTAAAAAAAAAAAAAGTTTTATAAGTAGGGAGAAATTTTTAAATATTCTTACTTAGATGACTGCAACTAACCTGAACACTTATCTGATTTTTCTTTTACCAGTGAAAATAGTGCTTCTTCCATTTCACAAATTAAAAAACAAAAAAATTCTGAGATCAACCCACATTTTGGCTATCTAGTATTCCTTCACATTTAGCTCCCACAATTTGTATAAACCATTTTCTGGGGTGTACCAAAAACATATGAATAGGTTTAGAATGGCTAGAATTGTTCCTTAACTTTCCTTGAATTTCATTAGCCTCTCAGCATGCTTGCAAGAGCTGGGTGGGCTCATTCTTGCGGTCATACTGCTTATTTAGTATGTATTTTTTAAACGTTTCTGTTCAGAGAACTTGCTTAATCTTCCATATATTCTGCTCAGGGCACTTGCAATTATTAGGTTTTGTTTCTCTTTTTGTTTTTTAACCTTTGATGGTAAGAGGAATACAGGCTGCCACATAGACTTTGTTCTCATTAGTACCACTATTTACAACTCGTGTGGACAAGGAAAAACACCCACCACCTTTTGGCTTACTTCGAGTATCAAACTGACTGGATCCATTAAACCAACACTAAAATGGGAAAACACGTGGTCTGGAGCAATAGGAACATCATCATCATTTTCGTGGTTCTATTTCAGGTATAGGAATTATAAAATAATTGGTTCTTTCTAAACCCTTGTCCCATTTCATTCTCTTGCTTTTTTAGCATGTGCAATACTTTCTGTGCCAATAGAGTCTGACCAGTGTGCTCTATAGTTCAAGCTCATTCTCTTTTGGCTTTTTCCTTGTTGGGTTGCTCTGCCCGGTTCTGACAAGAGCAGGGCCGGAGGGAAGAAGCCTCCCGCCTTCCCCCTCCTGCGGATGCTGAGTGCTGGGGCGGGGAGCCATCGGGAGCCCGTGTGTCTGTCGCCATGCTGCAGAGCCAGCCAAGGATACATAGGGGAAGAGCCGCAGTGTCCCCTGTCACCACATGGAATAGTGAACGTGGAGTGTGGAGAGGAAGGAAGGCAGATTCATTTCTGAGACACACTCTGGAGCCGTGTAGCCTGGAGTCAACCCATTTTCCACGGTCTTTTCTGCAGGCAGCCCCTCCTCGGGGTCTGTGCCCTGGAGACTTTGAGCCCTGCCTCTGAGCGTGGGCAGCAAGTGTGGCCTGTTGTGTGTGTGCGTTCTGAGCGTGCTGGCCAGTGGCCGTGGAGGGGACCACCTGCCAACCACGGTCGTCACCCCTTTGTGGCAGCTTTCTCTTCGAATAGGAAGAACGCGCAGAGGGCAGGAGCCTCCTCTGGTTTGCAGACTTGGCGAGCCTCGAGGCTCCCAGAGCAGCCTCTGTCACCGCTTCTGTGTAGCAAACGTAACGATGACAGGGGTAGAAATTCTTCGGTGCCGTTCAGCTTACAAGGATCAGCCATGTGCCTCTGTACTATGTCCACTTTGCAATATTTACCAACAGCCGTCTTTTGTTCTTTCTTTCCTGTTTTCCATTTTAAAACTAATAACAGCAGGCCTTTTGCGTTTACAATGGAACACAATCACCAAGAAATTAGTCAGGGCGAAAATAAAAAATAATAATATTATTAATAAGAAACCAACAAACAAGAACTTCTCTTTCTAGGGATTTCTAAATATATCAAATGACTGTTCCTTAGGATGTTTAACTTGAGAATTATTTCAGTTTGTCTGGGCCACCTTGGGGCAGAGGGGGGAGGGAGGGATTCAGAGATGGATGCCACTTACCTCAGATCTTTTAAAGTGGAAATCCAAATTGCATTTTCATTTGGACTTTCAGGATCATTTTCTGTGTTGGTCAACTTTTTGTTATCCCTGACTCGCCCAGTTTGGTTTGGGATGATTTGATTTTTTTGGTCATTGTTGTTGATCCCATTTCTAACTCGGAATTGTGACCCCCCCCCCATGTTTTCTGTT